>NC_064645.1:218921522-219223640 GCF_023864345.2 Schistocerca serialis cubense
CAGGTGGGAAACAACAAAGGGTGTTTATGCTTTTTCAGCCCAGTTTTTTCGTAGCCTCCGTAAGTGTCGTAACGGGGGGTGGGGGGGGGGGGGGGTTAACATGGGAAGGTTCAAAACCGACGCGTAACATGACAAAATCCCACTCCTCCTCTTGCTCGCCCAAGTGAATGGGTGCCGAAATGTCTGTACAGATACATGTTTTAAGTGCGCAACAAAGGGGAACACGTGGCACCGAGGGTATTGCCGAACTGAATATCCTAGAGGAACTGTTTCCCGCCTTATTCATGCGATTTGTCACATATGATTAGGAGGGAGCGAAAAGGAGGGCTGAAAAAGTATGAACACCCTTTGCTGCTTCGACTTCCGTCGAATGATTCTGAACGGTTCATAGTGGTTTCACCCTGTATAACAGAGCAAACTGCAAAAGGGTCATACCACGTTCAGTGCGGTTTCAGCCGCCGGCCGCTGTGGCCGAGCGGTTCTAGGCGCTTCAGTCTGGAACCACGCTGCCGCAACGGTCGCAGGTTCGAATCCTGCCTCGGGCATGGATGTGTCTAGGGGACTGATGGCCTCAGATGTTAAGTCCCATAGTGCTTAGAGCGATTTGAACTCTTTTTTTTTTTTTTTTTTTTTTTTTTTTTGGTTGCAGCATCACGATATCCTTATGGAAGCGCTGAATCGTCCAGAGAATGTCAGCAGTGCTGACCGTCCTCAAGATTGTCTTCGTGTCGCCCATCGCGCAGCGAACTATCGTTTTTGATGGCGAAACATTTGGGAATCAACATTTTTAAACTCGTAGTTGTAAAGGTCCGGGTATGTGCCTTTTGGTTTCAAGGTGTTATTAAATTACAATAAATTACAATTTTGAGTGAAGCTGACCGACGCCTTATTTGGCCCTTTTCACAATCCTAATCACCTGTTCTGCCCAGCGGCTTTAGCAGGCGTAGCAGAGCGTGGTTCCGATCCACGGACCTCTGGGTTATGGGCCCAGCACGCTTCCAAGGGAAGGGTAGTTTCGTTGACGTCATTTGAGAAGATGACGCGCAAAAGTGCACACGTCGAGCTCAAAACAAATGAGAGACAGAATTTAACGGTACACACAGGATAAGCGGAATCTAAAACCATCACGCAATTTAAATGAATTCCAACATGTCCCATGCTACAAGGGTCGGAAAACAATAATTTTAGAGCAAACACCAAGCTGTCAATATATACCTTTCGCTCAGAGAAGGACTGTTCTCTTACGGCCAGTAGGAGGCGCTGAGTCAAGTCACGTGATTTCTATTCCAGTGAAGGCCAGACGTTGGCGCGAAGAGCAGCTGTTAGCATCGGTTTGTGCTTCTGTACTCTACTGTGATAATGTTGAGTAGTAATAAGCGAAAGCGGCTTCAGCTTCGTTGCATTTTTAATAGGATTGATAGGACTGTGGTAAAACGTTTCTGTGATGTCTGAGGGGCACAAATCATGGACAATATCACGCTTCATAACCCAACTTATTTTTTGAAATACGTGATTGTTCTATTGAGTTATTTATCTGCAGATAGCATATTCGATGGTGTAGAAAAACTTCTATAAAGAAAGGCCAACAATTGTAATAAAAGAGAAATATAATGAGGTCTACCTGTCAGTGGCTGAAGTAAGAATGAAGATTGGAGAAAGACGTGAATGCCTATCTAAAGACCTAAAAATTTACATCACATAAGTGAAATGTAAAGAAATATCATATACAACTACGAAGCTATGTGAAACACTCATATTGATGTGGAGGCAACTTCATTCTATAGGTCACAGCAAAATGTACAGGAGCGGACTTCTTTCAAGAAACATGGATGGAACACTATGAAAAGCTTTTCTCAGCTGAAGTACTTCTCAGCCATTCAGTCTCTGATGACAGGAAGAAAGATGTTGATAATTTACTGATAACTCTGATTCAGAGAAGACCAAAATCAAGAGCACCTAAGTTATTATACATTCATCATTGACGACATATCCGTGTTATTTAACACAGAGGTAGACAAAATTATCTGTGATTGTCTAGAAGACGGTTCTCTTTTATGTATTGAAGTTGTAACCTCCCCACAAAATAAATAATATGAATAATATTCTCATTTAGCCTCCCCACAAAATTCTTTGAATTTAACCTCCGCACAAAATTCATTCACATTTAGTGTAACCTCAGAACAGAAATATTCCTAAACCTCTCAACAGTAAAAAATACAATTATGTCGTTCACATTCAGTGTAACGTCCCAACAAAATAATTTCCGTAAACTGGTAATAATACAATGTAACTAACCTCTCAATTAAATTGTTGCTCACTTATAACTTTTCAATAATTCACTGTGAATTTAACCTGGTAAATCTTGGACGTCAGCAGTGCTGCGTCATGGCCCTGAAAGATCATTCTGAATAAAAAAGAGAAAAATTCTTACCTCAATGAAGTCGCCGGGTAACGCATATATATCTGCTCTCACAATAAATTTTTCTGGCACAGCCCTGTGCAATGCTGGCCAATATATTTGTCATTTATGAAAGGGAAACAACTGATTTTTCTTTTGCAATAATCGGGATGATCATGGATTGAAGAAATTAGTAAATTCTTTAAATTGAAATGAATGGTTGTTAAAAGTTACTTTTTATGAGAAAGATTATTATTACGAGATTTTTAAAACATTTACGTGGGAGTTGAGATAACATTATTACATATGCGCGAGGCTGCTTTTTACCTTATACAATAATACTCAGGCTCCGGCATCGCTGCACCGCGACCCGCCCAGCCGACACGATACACCAGACCAGACCAGAGCAGACAGCTCACTAGCAACAACTTACTGCTACAGCTACACAGTTCGTACTGCAGTCAACACCGCTCTCTGGTCAGAGATTCTCTTATACCTTGCATATCGCAGGCAGCGCATGAGCAATACATCGAAATTACATCTGCTCGGACTTCTTACATAACCCTCCACTGGGGGGGGGGGGGGCAAAAATTTGGCAGCGATGGTGAGTCAATTGGACTTGCCATGATCAACAAATTTTTCTATAATCTACTTAATTAACTAAGTCTACAGTCACAGAGTATATACATATATATAAGTGCAGAACATGAAATGAAATAGAGTGCACATGCACTGAGTACAGAACATATCAAGAAATGACAAAATGTGTAAGCAATGAGTACAAAACATATTAACAAATGACATAAAATGCACACGCACTGTATATATTTTAACCATTTTACAAGAACTAGGAAAGGAATGGGAAGGATTGCGTCATGGCGTGTGGCGTGGGCTGGGCGGTTTTTTAGGTTAGATGGCCTTGGGCAAGTACAGAAAGGGCAACAGCCTCAACGGGTGCGGGGCAAAGTCAGGACATGCGGGGAACAAGCAGCAATCGGTATTCTAATTGTCAACTGTCGAAGCTGCGTTGGTAAAGTACCGGAACTTCAAGCGCTGATAGAAAGCACCGAAGCTGATATCGTTATAGGTACAGAAAGCTGGCTTAAGCCAGAAATAAATTCTGCCGAAATTTTTACAAAGGTACAGACGGTGTTTAGAAAGGATAGATTGCATGCAACCGGTGGTGGAGTGTTCATCGCTGTTAGTAGTAGTTTATCCTGTAGTGAAGTAGAAGTGGATAGTTCCTGTGAATTATTATGGGTGGAGGTTACACTAAACAACCGAACTAGGTTAATAATTGGCTCCTTTTACCGACCTCCCGACTCAGCAGCATTAGTGGCAGAACAACTGAGAGAAAATTTGGAATACATTTCACATAAATTTTCTCAGCATGTTATAGTCTTAGGTGGAGATTTCAATTTGCCAGATATAGACTGGGACACTCAGATGTTTAGGACGGGTGGTAGGGACAGAGCATCGAGTGACATTATACTGAGTGCACTATCCGAAAATTACCTCGAGCAATTAAACAGAGAACCGACTCGTGGAGATAACATATTGGACCTACTGATAACAAACAGACCCGAACTTTTCGAATCTGTATGTACAGAGCAGGGAATCAGTGATCATAAGGCCGTTGCAGCATCCCTGAATATGGAAGTTAATAGGAATATAAAAAAAGGGAGGAAGGTTTATCTGTTTAGCAAGAGTAATAGAAGGCAGATTTCAGACTACCTAACAGATCAAAACGAAAATTTCTGTTCCGACACTGACAATGTTGAGTGTTTATGGAAAAAGTTCAAGGCAATCGTAAAATGCGTTTTAGACAGGTACGTGCCGAGTAAAACTGTGAGGGACGGGAAAAACCCACCGTGGTACAACAAGAAAGTTAGGAAACTACTGCGAAAGCAAAGAGAGCTCCACTCCAAGTTTAAACGCAGCCAAAACCTCTCAGACAAACAGAAGCTAAACGATGTCAAAGTTAGCGTAAGGAGGGCTATGCGTGAAGCGTTCATTGAATTCGAAAGTAAAATTCTATGTACCGACTTGACAGAAAATCCTAGGAAGTTCTGGTCTTACGTTAAATCAGTAAGTGGCTCGAAACAGCATATCCAGACACTACGGGATGATGATGGCATTGAAACAGAGGATGACTCGCGTAAAGCTGAAATACTAAACACCTTTTTCCAAAGCTGTTTCACAGAGGAAGACCGCACTGCAGTTCCTTCTCTAAATCCTCGCACAAACGAAAAAATGGCTGACATCGAAATAAGTGTCCAAGGAATAGAAAAGCAACTGGAATCACTCAATAGAGGAAAGTCCACTGGACCTGACGGGATACCAATTCGATTCTACACAGAGTACGCGAAAGAACTTGCCCCCCTTCTAACAGCCGTGTACCGGAAGTCTCTAGAGGAACGGAGGGTTCCAAATGATTGGAAAAGAGCACAGATAGTCCCAGTCTTCAAGAAGGGTCGTCGAGCAGATGCGCAAAACTATAGACCTATATCTCTTACGTCGATCTCTTGTAGAATTTTAGAACATGTTTTTTGCTCGCGTATCATGTCATTTCTGGAAACCCAGAATCTACTATGTAGGAATCAACATGGATTCCGGAAACAGCGATCGTGTGAGACCCAACTCGCCTTATTTGTTCATGAGACCCAGAAAATATTAGATACAGGCTCCCAGGTAGATGCTATTTTTCTTGACTTCCGGAAGGCGTTCGATACAGTTCCGCACTGTCGCCTGATAAACAAAGTAAGAGCCTACGGAATATCAGACCAGCTGTGTGGCTGGATTGAAGAGTTTTTAGCAAACAGAACACAGCATGTTGTTATCAATGGAGAGACGTCTACAGACGTTAAAGTAACCTCTGGCGTGCCACAGGGGAGTGTTATGGGACCATTGCTTTTCACAATATATATAAATGACTCAGTAGATAGTGTCGGAAGTTCCATGCGGCTTTTCGCGGATGATGCTGTAGTATACAGAGAAGTTGCTGCATTAGAAAATTGTAGCGAAATACAGGAAGATCTGCAGCGGATAGGCACTTGGTGCAGGGAGTGGCAACTGACCCTTAACATAGACAAATGTAATGTATTGCGAATACATAGAAAGAAGGATCCTTTATTGTATGATTATATGATAGCGGAACAAACACTGGTAGCAGTTACTTCTGTAAAATATCTGGGAGTATGCGTACGGAACGATTTGAAGTGGAATGATCATATAAAACTAATTGTTGGTAAGGCGGGTACCAGGTTGAGATTCATTGGGAGAGTGCTTAGAAAATGTAGTCCATCAACAAAGGAGGTGGCTTACAAAACACTCGTTCGACCTATACTTGAGTATTGCTCATCAGTGTGGGATCCGTACCAGGTCGGGTTGACGGAGGAGATAGAGAAGGTCCAAAGAAGAGCGGCGCGTTTCGTCACTGGGTTATTTGGTAACCGTGATAGCGTTACGGAGATGTTTAATAAACTCAAGTGGCAGACTCTGCAAGAGAGGCGCTCTGCATCGCGGTGTAGCTTGCTCGCCAGGTTTCGAGAGGGTGCGTTTCTGGATGAGGTATCGAATATATTGCTTCCCCCTACTTATACTTCCCGAGGAGATCACGAATGTAAAATTAGAGAGATTAGAGCGCGCACGGAGGCTTTCAGACAGTCGTTCTTCCCGCGAACCATACGCGACTGGAACAGGAAAGGGAGGTAATGACAGTGGCACGTAAAGTGCCCTCCGCCACACACCGTTGGGTGACTTGCGGAGTATCAATGTAGATGTAGATGTAGATGGTCGTAGCACAGTAGGTTGCATGTAGCTGCACTGAAAGTCCATATCTTTCTACGGAAGCACAACACCAAGTGAGACAATCTGAAGTTCTCTTCCCTGAAGTATTAATCAGTGTAGCCAAGACACTGAAATGTTTTATTAATATTCAATGTTATCATCTTGATAATACATTCGGTACACCAAACAGTGGGACCATAACATCTCCATCATTCAAGGTGGTGGACAGCATGATGTGGCAACACCACATTCTTGTAGAATCAATACTCTCTCACCAACGTAGAATTAGTGCAAATTCTAAATATAGTGCTCCATGATCATGAGGATGGACAGGACAAACGGATATTGCAGTAATTTCTGGTAATTAGGTCAGAAGGTGAAAGACATTAAGTCTTATGCTAGCCATCATTGAGAATTACACTAATCTATCAACCGATTTGAGTAATTGTTGGCACTCATTTCCTAGTTACTAAACATTTCTGTACTATGTATGGAGTATTACAGAACATTATTCATAAGTCATCTGATTACAGTGAATATTGGCACTCATTGACCAGTTACAAACCATTTTTATGCGTTATTCAGAAGTGATTATTCAAAGCAAGAGTTAATTAATGGCATAGCATTTACATAATTCATCTAATTATAGTAATCATTGGCACTCATTGGCCAGTTACAAACCATTTTTATGTATAATTTGGAAGTCAGCATTCAAAACAGGAGCGAATGAGTGTAGCATCAGGCTACTGGCATTCATAGATAAGATCATGTAAGTGACATAATACAAATTTAAAATTGAAGAAACAGTGGCATTCATTAACCAGTTACCAAACATATACAAGTATTGAATATTACAAAACACTTTTCATAACTCATCTGATTGCGGTAATTATTGGCACTCATTGGCCAGTTACAAACTATTCATATATTTTTATAAAACATTTTTCAGTATTATTCAGAAGTCATCATTCAAAATGAGAGTTAATTATTGGCATAGCATTTATAGAGTATAACAAAAATATTATTTACAGAAATTATTGGCATAGCACTTATGCAATATTACAAAACATCATTCACTATTACACAGAACTCATCATTCAAGTGACATAGGACATATTTAAAATGTAACACACTGTAACTGTTACTCAAGGTCTGTGGTCCAATAATACATAGATATAATGGATTCAAATTTGCATTATATTTAGAACTAGAAATACATCTTAAACTAGTAGCATTATTTGGGACTGGTAACACATTTTTTTGTGCTAGCAATGCATTGCATTGAGATCGATAATTAATTGCTGGGGCATGAAAATATTTGCTTTTGACTTAGCTGGAAATAAGGATTAATAACGTCATTTGTCATGAGTCAGCTGTAGCAAGGTTATGAACAAGTAGAGTATATGTGATCACATTCATGAATGACATACACAAATGGGTAAAAAATGCAAGTACTTGAACAGGTTTAATGACTAACTGCTTACAGCACATTAATTTCATGAATAGCTTCTCCCGGAAAAAATACAAAATGGATTATTGAGCTGAAAGAAGAAACGCATATTATGCTGAAAATTAGCAGGTAATGAAACGCATACTTAATATGTATGTACTCCAGCTGTCTTTTCCAAAACATTCAGTCATTATACCATGCGACATAAGACATACTGTCAAAACAAACTGTAACAAATACTTCAATAACTACATAGCATCTCTTAACTAATAGCAAATATATAAACTTCATCATCATCCTCATCTGCAAAGAAAAGCTTCATTATTCATATTAGCATAACTTCATCACTATCATCACCTGCAAATAAAAACTTCATTATTCATATTAGCATATTCTTCATATAACTATTCATCATCATTCATTATCATCAGCAAAAAAGACACTTCATTATTCATTATTCATATTACCATTTACTATTCATAGTATAGAGTTTCTTATTTCTAGCGTATTTCATCACTAAAACTAAGATGTGTAGTTCTGTCTGACAGCTTACATCAATCGCCTCGTATTCTGAAAGAAAAATAATTAGTTAAGACTGCTATCATACGATGTGTATAGTATATTCTTGTTAATGCTTGTTAATTCTGATCCATTTACTCTTCATGACAAGATATTGCATTTTCTTTCGTTCATTCCGAAGGTGAAGTTCCCATTTCATAGTAATCCACTGTGGTTTGTTTAAGTTATTTCCTTTACACGTTATTGCTTTCTGAAAATGATGAATAAGGATTATTATCTTACATCTAAATCATATACTAATTAAATAAAAACTTGTTTCTAGTGATATAATGAAGCATACAGCATAGCATGACAGAAAACGTAGAAAGTTTTCAAGTGCAAAAAATGTACACACAGTACCATAATGTAGTACCAAAAAAAATCTAAAATAGTCAAGATATTGAGATATCATAAGGAAAACAGTCAAAGTCAACTGGTTTTTCTTATATCTTAAAGATTTCGTAGTGCATACAAACAAAAATTCTACTTTCGATAGGAAAACAATCATACATACACAAAAAATGGAAAATTTGCACAGTCTGATACATAACGACAAGAAAAACGACCTGCTAACCTTACCTTGCCGGGCACTTGCCAGAAAAAAATATGATAACCATCAGTAAGTGTTCATATAAATATAACTGCATAATAAAAATCAGGAAAATGGCATTACAGTGTGATAAATCATAAAGTATGTTCATTCAATAAAGGGCTTAATATTGGAGACATGGTGATTGCCTTTGCTTTATCTGGTTCTCAAAGTTTCGACATGTACTACATTGGGGTGAGGAATGCTGCGAATTCTATATGGACCTGCGTATAGAAGCTCAAATTTACTGCATCTACTCTTTCCTCTGTTGGATAAATAGTATGTACGTACTAATATCTTCTGTCCAACGTGAAAGTCACGACGTGCACAAACCTGTTTTTGCTGTCTTCTCCGGCGCTCTGCGGCACGTTTGATGTTGTTGAGTGCAATGTCAATTATTTCTTGGTGGCGTAGTCGATGAGATGTAGGAAAGGATACTAATTCTTTAATTTTGTTAGGTTGTTTAACATTTTTCAGTATAACAGTCGGAGATAGCATAGTAGATTCATTTGGTATGCAATTAATTACATTCTGGAATGAGAGTATGTGTGTATCCTAATCAATATGTTTTTTATGGCAGTATATTCTACATAGTTTACCAATTTCTTTCATTAGTCGTTCACAAGGGTTCAAAGAAGCGTGATACTGGGATATATAAATCGGAGAAATGTTTTTTGCTCGTAAGATACATGTCCGTATAGCAGATCGAAACTGTGGTCCATTGTTGGAAATTACTTTCAATACATGCCCTACATGAAATAAAAAATGTTTTACAAATGCATTCGAAATCGATTTAGCAGTAGCTTTGTGTAACGGAGTGAAGGTAACAAATTTTGAAGTGAGTTCAACAGCGACAAAGATGTAGCAAAAACCTCTATTAGTTCTGGGAATCGGACCAAAAATGTCTACAGCGGCCATGTGTCTCAATTTAACAGGTACAATGGGATGTAACGGAGGAATATGTGAAGTCGTGTCTGACTTAGCTTTCTGGCAGATTTTACATGACGCTAAAACTCGTCGTATACGTTTCTCCATGTTGGCAAAATAACAGTTCTGTCTCAGTATAAGAAAACATTTTCTGGCTCCGTAATGTGCGTAACTTAAATGAGTATACCAAATTAATTTGTTAACAAGTTCGTCAGGAATGCATAGTAACCAGTTGTTGCTGTCAGGGTGAGAGCGGCGAAACAGAATGTTATTGCGTACAGTGTAATGATTTCTGATGGTATCATTATTCCGATCTTGCCAAAGGTGTTTAATTTCTTTCCACACGTTGTCTCTGCTCTGCTCTTGTGCTATGTCTCGTAATGATACCGAAATAAAATTTTCGAATGCAACTTGTTGAATATACATGACGCTAGGATTTGCTTTGCAGAAGTTGGTTGCGATGTCTTGCTGATTGTTGCTGAGAGAACGGGATAGTGCGTCTGCTACAATACTTTGCGTACCGGGAAAATGAACAATCGTAAAATTAAATTCCTGTAAATAAAGCTTCCATCTGCTTAATCTGTCGTGTATAAATTTAGCGGAAAGTAAAAACTGTATAGCTCTATGATCTGTGTAAACGGTGGTATGTCTTCCATAAAGAAAATCCCGAAATCTCGTAAATGCCCATACAACACATAATGTTTCAAGTTCTGTAACAGAATAATTGCGTTCAGCAGGTGACAGAATGCGACTCGCAAAGGCGATGTTTTTAATTACTGTAGTGCCATTTTCTTCAATTTCCTGAAAAATGTGTACGCCTAAAGTGGTGTTAGAACTGTCGGTGGCAATGGAAAAAGTTCTAGTAAGATCTGGGTGTGATAAAAGAGGTGCATTCAACAAGGCATGTTTCAAATTAACAAACTCAGAATGTGCTTGTCTATCCCACGACCAAATAGTGTTTTTACCCGTCAACTGACATAATCTAGGGGTGTCTAAAGCAGAGTAATGAATAAATTTACGAAAAAAGTTAATTAATCCCAGAAAGCTGCGTAATTGTTTCTTCGTCGTAGGTACAGTAATGTCACGTAAGGCTTGAAGTTTTTCCGGATCAGGCGCAATGCCTTCTGCTGAAATTACATGTCCAAGAAATTTTATAGAAGTTTTGCCAAAGTGTGATTTGCTAAGATTAACTGTGAGTCCTTGTGCACGAAAAGTTTACAACAGTTGTTCAAGAATCAGATTGTGTTCAGACCAGTTAGCTTCTGCAATAAGAATGTCGTCTACATACGTTGTGATTCTGTCTTTAAGTTCTGTCGGAAGTATAGTATTCGAACCGCGAATAAATGCTGCTGAAGAAATAGTTAAACCGAACGGTAATTTACAAAATTGATAACAGTCACCAAAACAGAGAAAAGCTGTGTACTTTCTGCATTTCGGATGGAGCTGAATTTGCCAAAATCCCGATTTTAAATCTAACGTGGAATAAATAGCAGCACCATGAAATTTCTGTAGATGTTCTTCTAGTGTTTGAGGGCGATCTGTTTCATTAATAATAATGTCATTGATGCGGCGCGAATCAAGTACGAGGCGAAGTGAGCCATCCTTTTTCTTAACAATAGGGAGCGGGTTTGTGTACAGACTAACTGCCGGTTCAATAATTCCTTGGTCAAGCATACCTAGCAATTCTTCCTTAACTTGATCTCTGTGAATGTATGGAATAGGATAATGTTTGGCTTTAAATGTAACGTGCTGTTTAACTTGAAATTCATACATAAAACCGGACATAGTAACAGGGATGTTGTCAAAAACTGGAGCCTGCTGTAAAAGAATTTTGCGTAGTTGATTACGTTCGACGTCTGTAATTGCACTGCTCTGTTTAACTTTATCAGAAATAATCTGCATAACGTCATAGTCGGCTTCGTCTGGTGTATAATAGTTGTGAACATACGTATCTGTGAACAATGTGGAATGACAGTCCGTGTTACGTGATGCAGAAATGACCTCTGTACGATTAATTGTTTGTTCTTCTGCGGATAAAGAGTGCTGAAATTCTAATGCCAGTTGTACATATTCATCTTTTAACATTAAATAGGAATTTTGAAAGTCAATAATTGCGTCATGTTGTACCAGAAAATTCGTACCTAAAATAACGTCTGTTGTCAGTAAGGGAACAATCCAAAAATTTGAGTGAAACGTATGACCTGCAATACAAAATGATAAGTGTGTCTGTAACTTTACATCTACTCCTTTACCAGATACTGCTCCTTTTACTTTAGTTTTGCCTAATGGTAACGTAGGATAGGTATTCTCTTTGTTACATTCGTTGAAAGTTTCCTCATTTATAACTGACATAGGTGATCCAGAATCGATTACTGCTGAAAATTTGGATGATCCAATCTTTACTTCAATGACAGGGTGGGAAATGGTTTTTTGAATAACTGGTTTTTCATGCATAAGTGTGTCTCGGATGTCGTCAAAAGTAATAACATTTTCGTGAACAAGATTCTCTGTGTCAAAAGTATTGCTTACGTTGCTGGAAGATTCAACCTGTACTGTATCTAGTCAAATTCTTTCTGACATGCTATTGTTTGCGGGAGGATGCTGTGGCATTTCAACTATTTGTACTGTTCTGTTATTTCTGCCTGACGTATTACGTTCGGGATGATACCGACTGTCTGGTTCATTCATGATAATGTGTTGTAGCGGATGATTTTGCTGCTGGTAAGACCGACTGTTATTAAACGGCCGACTGTTATTAAACGTATGTTGAAAATTGAGCTCATTACTTTTACGTCTGTCATGATAGTCATTGCTATACGGTGCATCGCAATATGAGTTGAAATGGTGTGTTTTCTGTACGTGCTGATTTCCTTGTTACTGTGCGTTACTATTTGGCGGAGCCGACGCTATACCTGTAGGCGGCGAAACATTAAAGCTTGGTTGACCTTGCAAACCACATTGTTGGTTAGGTATGCTAACCGGCTGGTTTTGTTCCTATTGTGGAGAAAACCCTCTATTGTTACCAAAATGTGTCTGCGATTGCTGAAAATTTTGACGATACTGATGATTAAAATTTTGTCACTTATTAAAATTATACTGGTATTTCTTGTCATTTCGGGAGCGTCTAATGAAAACTGTCACTTTCGGTAAAACTTGTCATATCTGGTTTTCTTTACTCATTCTTAATTTTAGATGATCGATAGTTGAAGAGCTGTTTTGATAGATATAAAGGATAGTAGAAGAGAAGGCAGCAGTGCAGAAAACTAAAGATGAAATAGCACTACTACGGCTCGAGGCCCTGTGTACGCTACGCCACATAGTCATCGAAGTGTAATGAATCCCCTGAGGTCACTTAGGCGGTGCAAATAAATTTTAGTTTCTGCATTACAGGCTATGCCGGTGAAAATTCAAAAACAAATTGTCATATCCAGTGCAATTCTGCTTTCTTCATTACAGGCCCAGCTGCTGAAAACACAAAAGCAAATTGTCGTATCCAGTCCAAAGCGTGTACCTGTGCTCTGTCATTTTTAAATACCTTAAATTTTCTCACGGATACAAAGTGCTTGTAATCAAAATTTTCGTCTCTGAATGTCTGAACAGGTTCAGGATTGTATGCTAGTCTGTTTGTCTGCGACTGTTCGGAATCTAACTGGCGTACTCTCTGTAAATTACCTAAATCACACTGGCTGTGTGAGTCTGACAAATGTTCGGAGAGTGATGTATGCTTTGATGTGTTAAAGGCTGAAATATTTTTCATCTCCATCAATTCTTGCTGTAAAGATGACAATTTTCTACGTAATGTATTATTGGACGAACCTATCTCACTGATCGTCTGCTGTAAATTTTGGAATTCGGGTGTTTGATTAAACGAAACAGGTGACGTATCGTCTGATTTGGTGTCATTATTACTTTCGATAACGTCAATACGACTGGCCAATTCATCATATTTTTCAGTCAGTGCTTTTACCTGCTCATCGTTTTTAGTATCACAAGCATTAATTTGTTTTTATATTTCACGTGTGGTTTTGTTCAATTTCTTAATGTCTGCTTTAATGGCATGGGATCCTGTATTAATTCCAACTTTTCAAGTCTGTTGGTCATTGTCTGAAAGTCTAATGTGTGTGTGTATGTTTTTGTTTTAAGATCGGAGATTTCATCATGCAATTCGGTGTTCAACTGTTTGATTTCGTCTGATACTGTAGCAATATTGTTGTCTACGTATGTTTTTGCTTTCGTAAACAATTTACGCTTATTTTCCTGTCTCTGTGCAGTAAATGTTTCCATGAGTTGTTGCTTTACTTTACTCTGCTCCTGTATAAATTTACGGTAACGCGTTTCACTGTTTTGTAGGTGGTGATTAAAACGTTCGTCAATTTGGCTGTTCTGTTGGTCAAATTTCGTGTCTACTTTCGCACCCAGTGTGCGTGAAAGTTCTGCTGACATTAACTTGAACTCGTCGCGTAACTGTGTTGCGTTTTCAGAACATTGTTAAGCGACTGCTCTAATTTCATCTCTAAGTAATTTAGTTGTGGCTGCATGTGTATTACTTAATTCTTGTGCCACAGATCTAATTTCTTCACTACTGTTCCTAGAACAAGCCTTAATTTCCTCACGTAATTGTTCTTTAGTATCATGACATTGCGCGGCAACGGCTGTAATATGTTCACTAAGTTGTTTGTTCTGTTCATTAAGTTGTTGTTTGAGAATTTCATTAAGTTGTTGTTTGAGATTTTCATTAAGTTGTTTGTTTGATTCATTGAGTCGTTTGTAATTGTTGTCTCGTTTTTCATTGAATTGTAGTAATAACGCTACAACTTGATCCAAGCCAAAATTAACGACTCTATTTTCTATGTTGTGTGTTGGTGTATCTACATTTGTCACGTTTTGTGTAACAATTTGCTCATTTTCTGATTCCTGAAAAGGTTCGCCAATCGGATGTGCACTGTTGGCCACTACATCAGAATCAAATAAATCTGACGTATTCTGACTACATTGTTCATCTTCGTGAGAAAAATTTGTCTGTTCACTATGCAAATTTTGCAAACCGGGTGTGTCAAACTGGGCAGCGTTCATTGTATCGGAACGTGCCGCATCATCAATTGTTAAATTTGCTGAGGACATAATTGAATTTGTTTGCCCATCATTAGAATTAAAATCATTACTAGTGATCGGCAGGCACTGATTGTCCGTAAATGGAGGACTATTATTATTACACTGAGTGTCGCAAGAATTATCGGTCAAATTATTCGAGTCGGCTATTTCACTCATTGCACATCTCGATGTACTGTTAACAGTTTTTCGCGGCATTTTTCACAAATCAAAATTAAGCACAAACATGAAACAAAGACGAAGCAAAAATGGAACAAACAATTACAACAAATTGCCGATGATCTGTGAAAGAAAGAGTGACAAATTAGTAAATGCGTTGCGCCAGATGCAAACTGCATTTAAGTAAATAAGAGCAGACATATGACTACTTCTCAGAAATTCACATAGAAAATACGATCCTGGCCGGTTGTCGCCAAGTGTAACCTCCCCACAAAATAAAAATAAATAATATGAACAATATTCTCATTTAGCCTCCCCACAAAATTCTTTGTAATTTAACTTCCGCACAAAATTCATTCACATTTAGTGTAACCTCAAAACAGAAATATTTCTAAACCTTTCAACAGTAAAAAATATAATTATGTCGTTCACATTCAATGTAACGTCCCAACAAAATAATTTCCATATCCTGGTAATAATATAATGTAACTAACCTCTCAATGAAATTGTCGCTCACTTATAACTTTTCAATAATTCACTGTGAATTTAACCTGGTAAATTTTGGACGTCAGCAGTGCTGCGTCATGGTCCTGAAAGATCATTCTGAATAAAAAAGAGAAAAATTCTACCTCAATGAAGTCACCGGATAACGCATATGTATCTGCTCTTACAATAAATTTTTCTGGCACAGCCCTGTGCAATGCTGGCCGATATATTTGTCATTTATGAAAGGGAAACAACGGATTTTTCTTTTGCAATAATCGGGATGATCATGGATTGAAGATATTAGTAAATTCTTTAAATTGAAATGAATGGTTGTTAAAAGTTACTTTTTATGAGAAAGATTATTATTACGAGATTTTTAAAACATTAACATGGGAGTTGAGATAACATTACTACATATGCGCGAGGCTGCTTTTTACCTTATGAAACGTCCCCTTTTGATCATTTATACATGACTGTGCTTAACCTGACACACAATATTTTTAGCGCAACGCAATCTGACTTTCAAAATTCCCTACAAAAGAATGGCCCTGACTAACATTAAACTATACCTTTCACAAATCACTTACCTCACAAAAATCTTCGCTGCTCAAGCTACTGCAATACAGCGAGTGCCACTACTGCCAGCTAAATAAAAGATTCAAACTACGGAAGGCACTAACTACTGATAGGGATAGTTAGCAAATGAAAGATATTAATAGAGAACAAACAATGTATTTACCTTGATACCATCATATATAAATATAGCAGTTCATGACAAATTTCAAAACTCCGCCATCTCTCTCCCCACATCCACCACT
Source organism: Schistocerca serialis cubense (assembly GCF_023864345.2). NCBI lineage: Eukaryota > Metazoa > Arthropoda > Insecta > Orthoptera > Acrididae > Schistocerca > Schistocerca serialis. The sequence goes on from NC_064645.1 coordinate 218,937,806, forward strand.
GCTGGCGGCTCACCTCCAACTGCGCAACGTTACGCGCTGTTCACATCCAGCTGCCGCTGCCCAACACTACAATGGCAGACAACAATGCAAACTAGCCACAGACTGCACACAGCACAGCCAGTGATTTTCATATTGAGCGCTACGTAACGTTGCCAATAAGAAAACATAAACAGCCTACTTACGTAGAGAAAACATAAACAGCCTACTTACATAGCCCCCATGCTCCCCACAAAAAATTTTACAAATTTTTTTTGGGCAGTGGCCAATAATTATTTGATAAAATTTTTCATAATTTCAATAACAAAGAAATCAAATGCACACACTTATTGATACTATGTTGGTCAAAAGCTAAAATTTTCTCACAGTCCATAAAGATAGTCCTGATCATTCATCATAATAGTAATTACAGGTTTTATTTCACAAAGTCTCATTAGTAAAAGAAATTGCACACAGAAGTAGTGGATTTCCATGCAGTCTTGAAGAAGTAGTGTTGTCCTTCCAACGGAAAGACAGTGCTGACTCTTGACATGCTGACAGGTAATGGGCCACAATGGAGCAAACCCACAGCAGAGTAATTCGAAGTTTTGAAGAATATTGGTAGGTAGGTCATCACAGAACAGACCCACTGGAGTCCTGGTAGAGATTGTGGTATTGGTGGGCCACCAGAGGTGCAGACCCACTGCAGTCCTTGTAGAAATAATGGTATTGATGGATCATCAAAGATGTAGACCCACTGTAGTCCTAGTAGAAATAATGGTATTGGTGGGCCATCAAAGATGCAGACCCACTGTAGTCCTTGTAGAGATAATGGTATTGGTGGGCCACCAGAGGTGCAGACCCACTGTAGTCCTTGTAGAAATGTCCAGCAGCCATCTGTTGCGATTGTGCAGGTGCACATTCACCATCGTCGAGTCTTGCGGAGAACATAGCAAGTCCATAAACCACCACTTGTGCACTCACAAAGTTTTTGGAATTGTCCTTAGAACCAGCAATGCTGTTATCCAGTCCCTTGCTGAATTATCAACACACGTGCAAACACTAACAGTCCCTACTTCTCGCATATTATCCATATACTATGACCAACAGAAACGTGTGCAGTGAAATATAACTTACAAGTTACTTAATTTGATGAACTGGTGTCAATTACAATTTTATAACATAAGAATACAATAACAAAGGTACAAAATACATCATTAAAGAACATTACAATAAAGATAACATTTGTGGTAATGCAGGCTTTACATAAGAATAGAAATAAACATGTACATCAGTGTTACAAGAATTATGACATAAGTACATACATAAAACATCAGAATAACTTTCGAAACATCAACTTCACATATGAGCAACAGAACAGAACAGATAAATAATGTCTAAACATCTTTACAAAGTAAATAACATATTATTAGAAAAATTCTGCAACATAACTCTTATTAGCTAAGCACATAAAGACAGGAAAAACACAAATATACAAGAGTACACAAACATATAGTGGGATAACACCAATAGGAAAGGACAGGGTTCGTATTCAGTGTAACATGTGGTATTGCAGTCCAACCCAAAACTTCATATATCTTTCCTCTTATTTCATCCTTTGTTTCCACCAAAAAAATTCTATCTAAGCATGCTTTCTGTATTTATATGTTCACACATTTCTTACCTCAACATTTATTTCCAAGAAAATCCTACCTAAACCTGTTTTCTGTACTTTTTTTCGTATAACTTCTGAATGCATTTCTTCCAATTCATCGCAACTCATTCTCTTCTATAGTCTACCCCCTCTTAAGCTAACTTAAATCTACTGAGCTCAGATGCTAAACTAAGGGACGCGGCAATGCAGCAGCACAAAACAATTAACACAAACATCAATGACAAAAATACAAATGCCAAAGCAATTGCAATATTACAACTAATATAGGGCACTGTGCAGCAAACAAAAAAATAAATCTGGCTTAGCAGAGTAACACAAATTAAAGTTCAGTAGCACTATGCCTGGCAAACAGCAGCTTATATCGAAACATGACATAGCTCAAGCAGAAAAAATAGTACACTAAAGATAACAATGCAGATAAGGGAAATGTATAATCACATCTTAATGTCTAAGTAATTAAAGTGGTGCACCACAAGAAGTTATTCTACCAAAAAGTTACCAATTTCTTGAAAAGAAAATTATGAATGCAGTTCCTGTGAAGGTAAATGTCATTTTGTGCTCCCTCATTTTTTTAAAAAAAATTATTATTTACTCGATCTGTAGACAGAAAATATTTATATTAGCACATCTATAAAATTTTATTTTAACCAATGCTGCAGTGCAGCTAGAAACTAGATATCAAATGAAATAAGCAACTATGTACAAAGCAAAGCATAAGAACATCGTTCAATAGTCATGTGGCATTTCATAAGTAGTAAAAAAATCTCTCATCTAGAAAGACAGTAGTCATAATCAGGTGTGTAGACAAACTATTTCTTGTCATTTCATTAGGCATTTCAGTAAATATCAGAAAGTACGATATGTTTCCAAGTAATCAGCGTGTCGGATTTGCGATGCTTTCTCTAAAGGAATGACAATGGCCAGGATAATGGCCTCCCTTTTTTTTTCTTCCTGTGCTCTGAAAGGCACGTGCTAATGGCTTTTTCTCCAGGCGTCTGACACAGCTGGGTGCCCACAACGCATTACGTGCAGGTGGTCACTTAATTTTCTTACGATAATATTTATGACAACAGTTTCCGCTACAGTGACAGTCTCACATAAAAATATTTCACAGGTCAAGAATTAGCGTTGCAAATCTGTAGAAAGAAAATCCTACAAATATAAGTGTCCAAATAAAATATTCGTCAGCATTGTGATACAGTCACGCATTTACGCACATTTCATAACTCTTAAAGTACGATTCTTGGTTTCCAACATCCTGTTTCACAAGTCAAGAGTCCCTACCCACTATTCATTACTCCTTACCTTATTACACATATACGTATCCATCGACACTCGTCAATATTTCGTCATTATAAATATGAAGCATAATCAAATAACTCATATAGCCTCAGCCTATTAATCATAAACATACCTCAGCAGCATAATACACATCGTCGTCGTAAAAATAACATCATAACACCTCAGTCAAATCTCAAAATCGTCGTAGCTTCCTCCAATAATTAAAAAAATTCTCTGCTCATGTCAAAAGTGTCATCTGCCTCAAACGTACTTTAAAATCATGCTCCCTTACCAAATATATCATTCAAAGCTCTCATAGTATCACAATGGTTCCGAAAAAGTATGAACAGTTTACAAAGTACAGACAAAATACAGTTTCATAAGTGTGAAGTTACCCAACTGTGTATTGCGTAAACATGTGACACTGATGTAGTAAAAAAATGTTTATCTCTCAGTTAAATGATCAGATAGCTGTGTAATTTGTGTGTTAGAGAAATATGGTACCGATGTGTAAAGTTGTATAAGCAAATACCATATTAGCTAGGGTTCCTTGTGGTTGCCACACACATGGTACACAAAGTAAGCGTGTACCCCCCTGAGGATTAATGTAATTATACCCTCAGGTGTTACAGATTACAGCAATGGAATGAAATGTATCACGGAAAACTTTCTTTGTAATTCAAAAAATCTTTAAAAATAAATGTTTTAAGTACAAAATTAATCACTCAAATACGTGTACTGTAGCGCAAAATGTGCGTCTTGTTGCAACATAATCTGTGTGGAAGTGTCGTAGTTATCGTCCTCCGAAAGCTAAGTTCTGCAGAAGTCAATGTACTTACCTCATAATACACAAAAGTGAAATGCTTTGCGTATAAATGTCTTAGTTATTACGCTTATTGCCGTGATGAAGAAAGTACTGTACTGTAACGTATTGTTGTGCTACGGAAAAGGCAGTCTCATTGTAGCTATACTACAAAAGTTACTACTAAAACCTGTTTTACTTTCCAGAATAAAACAGAAAACTGTGCAGATATAAAACAGAAACACTGCAAAAGCAACATTGTAAATTTTCACTCATTAGTAGCGTCGTGATAAAACCGTGTAGTTGTCACATAAACTAACCACTGTGTCGTCTGGTATCTCACAGAAAGTACTTTAAACCCAGAATGTATTTTCAAGTAAACCAAAATGTTGCATTAAAATCTCATTAGCAGTACTGGTAAATGTTCTAAGTATGTGAGCCTTATAGTCATTACGTAATCGTGCAACTAACAAGCAAGAATGTACAAATACAACACTGTGTCGTCTGTTCACTATAACAATGCATTCGTAATTTCTGTTTAAAAATGTTCCCTAGGTTCTAGACTGGATATTTAACTTCAAACATAGTTGTATGTTAACAGTTTCTTAAGTCTGACACAGCATACTAGTAATGTAAAGTGAAAAGTTATATGGCAAAGACAAAGTTAAAAAGCAGATTATCTTTCAATAAACGGTTTTACATGTGAAATGTGGTGTAAACCTTTACTCTTCCTAGTACGCAGAGTTTCAACTTCAACGCAATTATCATGTGGTATATGTCGGTAAAGAATACTGGAATTTTTCTCAAGGTTAGCGTCTATGTTATTTTTCTCTGAGCCAGCCGGCGCACGCGGATGCCTGCGGTGCGAGTCATTGTCTGTTCCTTTGTTGGCGCGCGTCGTTATTGGGATTAGGAGACCTAACTTCTACAAATTCACCTTGCCGAGAGGGCCCAGCTCTGTTGGAATCCCGCCAGTTCTGATGAAATTCACGTCTGTCGTTTTGTCGGTACTTTACATAGTTTCTTGTTTGTCGGACATGTGGTGGAGAATTTCTCCCTGAATCGTAACTCTGCACCGAACTGTTGCATCTGAAGTTATTCTGCCTCCCTTGATAGTATTTATTTTGGTTCCCATATTGTCTGTTTCTCTTATTGTCTCTGTGATAGTCATTACCACGGAGAGGTGATCTTTCCCTGTAGTTATTACTACTCTGCCAACGGTTGTCATATGGGTGGTGTCTGTTTTGGTCACGATTTGCGTTGTAAGAATAGCCTTTTCGTGTCCAGTTATTGTTTCTGTCATCACGGAATTGTGACGTATGTGACCTGCAGTGATTGTTTTCCTGTTTTCGCATCCGGCGACTGTCTGTGTCAATTTCTAATTCTTGTAGGAGTCACTGAAATGCTTCAATGTCGTCTTTGCAACGTCCTGCCAAAATAATATGTCGTAAATGTTCAGGCAGTTTGATTAAGCAAATGCGGATGAGTTCTGAGGGGCTGTATGGGTTTGAAAGATACTGATTCTTATGCAACATGTCTTCAAAATATTTCATAAGACTGGAAAATTCAGATTGTACGAAACGTTTCATCATTATGATGCTATGTTTAACTCGGTCTTGTGTGGCTTGAGACCAATATGCTGAGAGGAAGGCATGGTAAAACTCTCCTTCACTGTGGCAATCGTGAATGACCGATCGCATTCTTACAGCTGGTTCATTCTCTAAATAGCCACACATAAATTCTAATCTGTGTTCTGACGACCAGTTGGGAGGAAAACAATGAGAGAATTGATGTAGCCATTCTTGAGGATGAATGTCGTTGCCAGAATTCTTAAATGTTTTGAATTTACGTGTAGTAATGAACAGCTTATAGTGAAAATCATCATGTCGGCGAGTCGCATATCGGTCATTGTTAGGTCGTGTCGGCCGTTCCATCTCAAAATTCGGTGCACATTGCCAATTTCTTTCATAACTTCCGAAATGCCCTGTGTTATTATTTTGTGGCTGTTCCGTATTTCTGTGTCCCTCTTCCCGTATTGGGGCGCGAGTATCCTCTGAAATACGTAATTCTTGTATTACCTGTGTCAGCTGATCTTGTACTTCCCGGATTTCTCTTTTGTACTGTGTATTGATTTGATTTTGATTTTGTTTGAATTTTCTTATTTGTTCATACTCTTCTGTGTCTGTGAAGGCTACGGGTCTTGTGTCATTCAGATCATCATCTACCTTTGTAGATAAGTTACTGACCTGATCCAAAAGTTCGGCTACTTTCTCCGATAGTGTACTTATTTCCTCCATGTGTCTTTCTGAACCAATTTTCAGGGTATCTACTGTGTCCTTTAAGTTTTCCTGAGTTCTTGCAAGTTGCATAACCGAATCGGTAGATGCAACTGAGTCAATTTTAGCTTGCAAGGTCTCATGATTTTCATGAACAATAGTTTGCAGTTTTTTTATGGCTGCTTCGTGATTCTGTAATGCATTTTCATGCCGCGAAAAAATAGGTTGGAAATGCTCACAAATTTGTGTTTTTACGTCATTACAGACCTTTTGACATTTCGATTCGATGTTATGTAACTCAGTGGTTAAATCTTCACGTGTTTGTTCAAGTGTAGTGTCTAACTTTTGAAGATTTTGTTCCTTTGTGTCTAACTTTTTGAGATTTTGTTCCACTGTGTCTAACGTTTTGAGATTTTGTTCCACTGTGTCTAACTTTTTAAGATTTTGTCCCATTTGTCTCTGATTTTGTTCCATTTGTTGCATTAATTGCAATAATAATGTATTAGTGTCTGGAATCTGTTTCTCTACGCTTTTCGGCAGTGTATTTGCACCGGCAACATTCACATTTTGACAAGCAGAAAATGCGTCTTGACTTATTTGAGAAAACGGTGATAACCCAAAACCTGAATCTACAGTATTTGCGAAATTGTGTCCTGTCATTTCGGATTCCTGAGGCGAGCTGTTGCCGACCGATCGATCGATAATGCTTCCCTGTTCACTACCTGTTTCACTGTCTACACCATTGTTTGCAGCCCACTCCATTTCCCTATGCACAATTACCAAATTACTACTTTGAACATCAGTTAATTCATTACTCGGTGGCGCTAACACACTGCTTTCATTTTCACTGTCATTTCTCAGTTTACTTTGGAGCCTAGTATTACGTTTTTCACACGCCATTATTGTCACAATATTTCACACGACAACACAGAAAAACACAATTTGAAGATCAAAAATAAGAGAACACATTAACATAGCACTGAAAATAATATCTAGTTAACTGCAGCTGGGAAATACTTGGTGCAAATCTACATGCATGCCACAACTGTTTTACTGTACAATGAAAGATTGCAACTACAAAGGAGATTTTCTCTACAATTACGCGCTAGCAATAAACAAAATCTACACTAATTACACAAACTACAACAAAAAATCAGAAGATTCCAGTGAGGTATCCTGGCAGGGTCGCCATATGAAACGTCCCCTTTTGATCATTTATACATGACTGTGCTTAACCTGACACACAATATTTTTAGCGCAACGCAATCTGACTTTCAAAATTCCCTACAAAAGAATGGCCCTGACTAACATTAAACTATACCTTTCACAAATCACTTACCTCACAAAAATCTTCGCTGCTCAAGCTACTGCAATACAGCGAGTGCCACTACTGCCAGCTAAATAAAAGATTCAAACTACGGAAGGCACTAACTACTGATAGGGATAGTTAGCAAATGAAAGATATTAATAGAGAACAAACAATGTATTTACCTTGATATCATCATATATAAATATAGCAGTTCATGACAAATTTCAAAACTCCGCCATCTCTCTCCCCACATCCACCACTGCTGGTGGCTCACCTCCAACTGCGCAACGCTACGCGCTGTTCACATCCAGCTGCCGCTGCCCAACACTACAATGGCAGACAACAATGCAAACTAGCCACAGACTGCACACAGCACAGCCAGTGATTTTCATATTGAGCGCTACGTAACGTTGCCAATAAGAAAACATAAACAGCCTACTTACATAGAGAAAACATAAACAGCCTACTTACAACCTTATACAATAATACTCAGGCTCCGGCATCGCTGCACCACGATCCGCCCAGCCGACACGATGCACCAGACCAGACCAGAGCAGACAGCTCACTAGCAACAACTTACTGCTACAGCTACACAGTTCGTACTGCAGTCAACACCGCTCTCTGATCAGAGATTCTCTTATACCTTGCATATCGCAGGCAGCACATGAGCAATACATCGAAATTACATCTGCTCGGACCTCTTACAAAGTGTGACAATAACCTTAAAAAAAAACTTTCTAATAATAGGTAATACCACTGTACATCATCGTATTCGGTCACAGTGTTTTGAAATATTTTAAATAGTTGTGAAGCAACAACAAAAATCAGTGTTTTTGGTAAAGCACTGAATGGGAACATCAATGTTACAGTTGTCAATATATATTTTTTTCTACGATATCACATACGAAACTGTTACAAATACATAACATGACGTATTGAAGCAAGCATGATACAATAAGAGGTAAGTTACTTTGGAAAAAAAAGGAAAGAAAACAAAGAAGGAAAAACAAGATATTTTCCTGTGCAAGTCCTTCAAGGCCAGACATGTCCAAATGGTTTATGCAAATGAGAACATGTCCATCTTACATGAACCTTTAAAGGAATATTTTATTGTAGATTTGATTTACCTATATGAACTGCCTTTTGGCACAAAAATTGTTTACGCTGCGGAATATTGTTTTCATTCGTATGTATTCCTGAAGTAAGTTTCATGTTGATTGTGAAAAACTGCATTTACTGGACATGTTCGTCTTTGCATGTCACTTCCTCGTTTCTGCCAACTCCTTAGGCCTTTTCGAATCGACTCTGAGCAGCAGTATGTCTGAAATGTTTTCCTCTGCCAGCCAGAAGAAAACTGCTTGATTTCAAGGCTTGGTGTCGCGGTTATGAAATCCATCGCGGAAGCGTCAAAAGAATGGGTAACATGTCGATAAAAGAGAGGATGTGGTGGCCTTCCCATCGTGCGACACATGCACTAGGGCGTTGGGAAGAATTGTAATGAAGTTTGGTGTCAATGTGTCATCATTAACCCACCTTACACCTCATGTAAACTTCTGTGTTGTACACTGATCTTCGTGTGAGTCGAGACATCTTGCTGTTAAGAAGCGTCGTCGAGCCAGGGGGTGACGTCACAGGGCACCGCGCTTTTACATCATTACAGAGGAAAATTGTCGGCACCTTCGGGTTGTACTTCAGTTTTATGCATTGCAATCGGAATCACTTACGGGGTTTCGAAAAAGTAGTGCGTTGATTGAGTTACCCAGTGGCGCAATACAGCCAATCGATGTGCTCTCCGCGCGACCGTTATGGTCGCAGGTTTGAGTCTTGCCTCGGGTATGGATGTGTGTGATGTCCTTAGGTTTAACTAGTTCTGAGTTCTAGGGGACTGATGACCTCAGAATTTAAATCCCATAGTGCTCAGAGCCATTTGAATCATTTGATGTGCTCTATGCGAAAGGCTACCTTTATTATACAGCAGTCTTGAAAGAATTGTGACAGAAGCCTGGACAACAGGGGAATGGCGCACTAGAACATGCATTGATACTTCGAAATGGTGGTATGTAATCTATCGTATAAGCCGTATAGGTTATGGCACGAGTTTTAACTCTTTGTACTGTCGCCTGACAATGTACTTCTTGTATTTTTTAGCATTGATAATGGCTAGGCACTAGTCGAAATCTAGATTTGCGGAATAAAACTTGCTAGAAAAGAACGGCTCATTGCTGTGCTCTACCATTTGAAAGTTACGCAGTGTAGTTGAAGTGCAATGATGTGTTTTATTCTGGTCTACCGTAATTCGTTTGCATGCATTTAGACAGATTTATTTCATTGTTTACCTTAGATAAATTGTATGTTTAGATAACTTCTGTGATATCTTTAGTTACATTTTTGATGAACACGTTCTTTTATGGCACACAGAGCACAAGAACAGATAGAACACCATAACTTCACACTTTCACATGCAGTTGTTAACATCTCAGTGGTTCGTAACTGCTATGATAAAACTTATTCCATTTGCTAAGAATACAAATTTATTTCAAGGCACATGCAATCCAGTGCGGTTATTTACTTTTTATTGGTTTTTCAACATTATTAAACCGGTATATAAATAAAGAACAATTCAGCATTCTCTAAATTCGATATTACTAAGTCAAGTCTCTACGATTAATGAAAAAGACTGAAACGTCCCCTTATGAAAAATTGTACAAGACTGTGCTTAAACTGACACACAATATTTTTAGCGCAACGCAATCTGACTTTCTAAAATCCCTACAAAAAAAAAAAAAATGGCCCTGACTAACACAAACCTATGCGTTTCACAAATCGCTTACCTCACAAAAATCTTGGTTACTCGAACTACTACAATACAGCGAGCGCCACTACTGCCAGCTAAATAGAAGATTCAAACTACGGAAGGCACTAACTACTGATAGGCATTGTTAGCAAATGAAAGATTTTGATAGAGAACAAATGATGTATATAGCAGTTCATGACATCCAGTCTTACAAATTTCAAAACTCCGCCATCTCTCTCCCCACATCCACCACTGCTGGCGGCTCACCTCCAACTGCGCAATGCTACGCGCTGCTCACATCCAGCTGCCCAACACTACAACGGCAGACAACAATGCAAACCAACCACAGACTGCACACAGCACAGCCAGTGATTTTCATACAGAGGGCTACGAGGCGTGACCAATATAAAAACCTAAACAGCCTACTTACATAGCCCCCATGCTCCCCACAAAAAATTTTACAAATTGTTTTGGGCAGTGGCCAATAATGATTTGATAAAGTTTTTCATAATTACAATAACAAAGATATCAAATGCACACACTTATTGATACTATGTTGGTCAAAAGCTAAAATTTTCTCACAGTCCATAAAGACAGACCAGATTGTTCATCACAGTAATATTGCAGTGTTTTTCTCAAAGTCTGAGCAGTAAAAGAAAATGCACACGGAAGTAGTGGATTTCCATGCAGTCTTGAAGAAGTAGTGTTGTCCTTCCAACAGAAAGACAATGCTGACTCTTGACATGCTGACAGGTAATGGGTCACAACAGAGCAAACCCACAGCAGAGTCAGTCGAAATTTTGAAGAGTATTGGTAGGTAGGTCATCACAGAGCAGACCCACTGTAGTCCTGGTAGAGATTGCGGTATTGGTGGGCCACCAGATGTGCAGACCCACTGCAGTCCTTGTAGAAATAATGGTACTGATGAGTCAGCAAAGTTGTAGACCCCGCCGGCCGTGGTGGTCTAGCAGTTCTAGGCGCTCAGTCGGGAACCGCGCGACTGCTACGGTCGCAGGTTCGAATCCTGCCTCGGGCATGGATGTGTGTGATGTCCTTAGGTTAGTTAGGTTTAAGTAGTTCTAAGTTCTAGGGGACTGATGACCACAGATGTTAAGTCCCATAGTGCTCAGAGCCATTTGAACCATTTTTTTGTAGACCCACTGTAGTCCTTGTAGAAATGGCCAGCAGCCATCTGTTGCAACTGTGCAGGTGGTCACTTAACTTTCTTACGGAAATATTTACGACAGCAGTTTCCGCTACAGTGACAGTCTCATATAAAAATATTTCACAGGTCAAGAATTTGCGTTACAAATTTGTAGAAACAAACTCCTGTTGATATAACAGAGTCCAAAAAAGTTTCATCGGCATTGTAATACATTCACGCATTTACATACATTTCATAACTCTTAAAGTACAATTCTTGGTTTCCAACAACCTTTTTCACAAACCAGAGTCCCTAACCACTACTCATTATTCCTTACCTTATTCGTCGACAGTTCTTCAATATTTCATCATAACAGATACGTAGCATACTCAAATAACTCATATAGCATCAGCTTATTGATCATAAACATACCGCAACAGCATAATACACATAGTCATCATAATAATAACATCATAACACCTCAGTCAACTCTCAAAATCGTCGTAGCTTCCTCCAATAATTTCAAAACCTAAAAAAAAATTCTCTGCTCATTTCAATAGTGTCATCTACCTCAAACGTACTTTAAAATCATGATCCCATACCAAATACATCATTCAATGCTCTGATAATATCACAATGGTTCCAAAAAAATATGAACAGTTCATAAAGTACAGACAAAATACAATTTCATAAGTGTGAAATTATCCAACTGTGTAATTGTGTAAACATGTGTCACTGACACAAAAAAATTTTTGTTTCTCTGTTAAATAATCAGATAGCTGTGTAATTCTGTGTTGGAGAAATATGGTACTGATGTGTAAAGTTGTGTAAGCAAATACCATATTAGCTAGGGTTCCTTGTGCTTGCCACACACATGGTACACAAAGTAAGCGTGTACACCCCTGAGGATTAATGTAATTATACCCTCAGGTGTTACAGATTATTGCAATGGAATGAAATGTATCACTGAAAACTTTCTTTGTAATTCAAGAACCTTTAAATATAAATGTTTTAAGTATAAAATTAGTCACTCAAATACGTGTACTGTAGCGCTAAACTGTGCGTCTTGTTGTAAGATAATCTCTGTGGAAGTGTCGTGGTTATCGTCCTCCGAAAGCTAAGTTCTGCAGAAGTCAGTGTACTTACCTCATGATACACAAATGTGAAATGCTTTGCGTATAGATATCTTAGTTATTACGCTTATTGCCATGATGAAGAAAGTACTGTACTGTAACGTATTGTTGTGCTACGGAAAAGGCAGTCTCATTGTAGCTATACCACAAAAGTTACTACTGAAACATGTTTTACTTTCCAGAATAATACAGAAAAACTGTGCAGATATAAAACAGAAACACTGAAAAAGCAACATTGTAAATTGTCACTCATTAGTAGCGTCGTAATAAAATCGTGTAGCTGTCACATAAACTAACCACTGTGTCATCTGGTACCTCACTGAAAGTACTTTAAATCCAGAATTTATTTTCAAGTAAACCAAAATGTTGCATTGAAATCTCATTAGCAGTACCGGTATATGTTCTAAGTGTGTAAGCCTTATAGTCATTACGTAATCGTGCAACAAACAAGCAAGAATGTACACACACAATAACACCGTGTCTTCTGTTCACAATAACAATGCATCCGTAGTTTCTGTTTAAAAATGTTCCCTAAGCTCTAGAATGGATATTTAACTTCAAACATTGTTGCATGTTAACAGTTTCTTAAGTCTGACAAAGCATACTAGAAATGTGAAGTGAAACGTTTTATGGCAAAGACAAAGTTAAACAGCAGATTATCTTTCAATAAACGGTTTTACATGTGAAATGTGGTGTAAACCTTTACTCTTCCTAGTATGCAGAGTTTCAACTTCAACGCAATTATCATGTGGTATACGTTGGATTCTGTAAGGTCCATTGTAAACTAGAAAGAATTTGTGACTCAAGTGTTTCTTCTTATGTGACAACGAATGAGATTTAATGAGAACTTTCTGACCAATATGTAATTTCTTTGCATTTGCTTTACCGTGTAGTTTTCTCCTTTTGTCTGCCGCAGATTTTATATTTATAATAGCCAAATCAATTATGTCTTTGTGTCAAAGTTTACGTGTATTCGGGAAAGGTACAAGCTCTCTGATTCTGTTCGGTGGTTCTTCATTGTTTAGTACAAGAGTAGGTGGTAAAGCAGTGGAGTCGTGAGGCATTTCATTCAGCATGTTTCGAAGTAAGTGTAAATATCTGTCCCAATGCTGATGCTTTCTGTGACAATAAAGTCTGCAAAGCTTATGGATTTCTTTCATAATCCGTTCAGACGGGTTACAATGTGGTGAGTACAATGAAATAAAAACGGGTTTGATTTTATGATTCCAAAGCATGCGTGACCAAACAGCAGATCTGAATTGCGGTCCGTTATCCGAAATGACTTTACTAACGTGTCCAACTTCACGTAAGAAATTTTTAACAAAGGCGTTGCATACAGACCGTCCAGTGGCTTTACGTAAAGGAGTGAAAGAAACGAATTTTGAAGTAAGTTCAACAGCGACTAGAACGTACGAAAATCCATTAGATGTTCTGACAAGTGGTCCCAAGAGATCAACAGCAGCAAATTCTTTTAATTTAGAAGGAATAATAGGAAACAACGGAGCACGGTGTGAGACAGTAGATGGTTTCGCCTTTTGACAAAGTTTACAAATAGACAAGACTCTTCGAATTCTCTTTTCCATATTGTTAAAATAACAAGTCGTTCGAAGAATATGATAACAATTTCGTAGGCCAAAATGTGCGTAGCTGAAATGAATGTACCAAATGAGCTTATTAACAAAATCGTATGGAATGCAAAGTACCCATAGCTTGTCATCAACAGTGCAGCGTTTGAAGAGTATGTTGTTTCTAACCAGTTAATAATGCCGAATCTGTGTGTGTGTCTTTTCATGCAATTTGCTCCTGATGTCTTTCCAAATCAGCTCTTCATCTTGTTCATGAGCAATGTCCTTTAAAGATATGGTGATGAAGCTTTCAAAGGCGACTTTCTGAATGTAAAGAATACTGAAATTTTTCTCGAGGTTGTCTTCTGTGTTACTTTTCTCAAGCCCAGCCGGTGCGCGTGACAGTGCGTCCGCAACAATGTTCTCCTTGCCGGGAATGTAGACTATTGTGAAGCGGAATTCTTGCAGAAACAATGTCCAACGTTTTAACCTGTCATGATTTAATTTTGAAGACATAAGAAATTGTAATGCACGATGATCACTGTATACTTTTACGTGCTTACCAGAAAGAAAGAAACGGAATTTGTTAAATGCCCAAACGATAGCTAAAGCTTCTAATTCAGTAACAGAAGAATTTTTTTCAGATTTTGTTAGCACTCGGTTAGCAAAAGCAATGGTTTTCTGAACAGTAGTGTCATTTTCTATGGCTTCTTGAAATAAATGGGCACCATACCGACTTTAGAAGAATCCGTGCTAAGGCAGAAATCTTGTGACAGATCTGGATGAACTAGTATTGGCGCGTTAAGTAGCGATTCTTTCCAAGAATTGAATTCCAACTGTGCTTGTTCGTCCCAGTTCCAAATAGTATTTTTTCCAGTGAGAGAACAAAGTTTTGGTGTAACTAGAATTTGCATATTCAGAAAACGACGGTAAAAATTTACAAGACCTAGAAAACTGCGGACTTGTTTTTTTGTAGATGGAACTGGAATGGCTCTTACTGCTTCTAACTTTTCATGATCCGGCTGAATACCTTCAGAAGAAATAATATGTCCCAAAAACTTCACCTTTGTCCTACCAAATTCAGACTTTTCCAAGTTAACTGTAATTCCAGATTCTGCAAAAATATGTAACACGCTGTTGAGGATGCGATTATGTTGTTCCCATGAGGCTTCTGCCATCAGAATATCGTCCACATATAAGGTGATGTGACGTTTTAAGAACTCAGGTAATATGGAATTTAGCCCGCGAATGAATGCTGCCGAAGAAATGTTCAAACCAAAAGGAAGTTTCCGAAACTGATAACAAACGCCGAAACAAAGGAAAGCTGTGTATTTTCTACATTCTGGATGAAGTTCGATCTGATAAAATCTGGATCTGAGATCAATGGAAGACAACACTTTTACGCCATTAAAATTTTGAAGAAGTTCTTCCATCGTTTGCGGCCTGTCTGTTTCAGGAATGATGATAGTATTGATTTGTCTCGAATCTAAGACAAGCCTGATCGATCCATTTTTCTTCTCAACAACATGTAATGGATTGTTGTATGAGCTTACTGTAGGCTCAATAATGCCCTCGTCAAGCATAGACTGTATTTCTGTTCTAACACGGTCCCTATAATGCGCCGGAATTACGTATGGTCTAACACAAAATTTAGTATGCTCACGAACACGAAATTGGTATTGAAATCCCTTGATTGTTCCTGTTTTGTGAGTAAAAACTGTGGAATGTGCTTGTAAAATCTCAAAAAGGCCTTGCTTATCGGTGTCATTACAATTCTCAATTGTTCGAATTTTATTCTGAATTAACTCATTAGTATCAAGTATATCATCGATATCATCCCCGTCAGTACTTGCAGAGTGATTGTTAGTGTCTAGTTCCGTAGAAAATTCCGAACTGTTGTCTAACATAAGGTAAAGCCGATTAATTTCCTCGTCATGGTTTGAGAGCCAATCTTCAAATTTCAAAGCTATTGACTTACCTTCTTTCTCTAAACTTATTTCAGCATCGTAAAAGTTTCAGTTTGCTTTGTATTCATTCAAAAAGTCTACTCCCAATATAATTCCCGTCAGCAATAATGGAACAATGAGAAAGTTCATAGAGAAGCTGTGGCTTTGACAAAAGATTTCTAAGTTTGTTTGTTGGCGTACATCTACACTTTTTCCAACGATTGCACCTTGTAATTTAATCTTACGTAACGGAAGTGAGGGGCAATCGTTCGATTTGTTGTATTTGCTAAAGGCTGTTTCACTAATTACTGAAATGGGACTGCCAGAGTCAAGTACTGCAGTAAACTTTACGTCACTTACTGCAATGTGAATCACAGGATATGCAATGTTGTTATGTTTTACGTCGTGTTCCTGGAGTAAGATGTCCCTAATGTCTTCCATTTTTATGTAATTACTACTACGGCAGCTGCGTCGTCAGTTTCATACGTACGTTTTGTGGCTGCTAGCGGTATGAGTCATTGCCTATTGTCTCTTTGTTGGCGCGCGTTGTTATTGGGATTAGGAGACCTAACTTCTACAAATTCGCCTTGCCGAGAGGGCCCAGCTCTGTTAGAATCCCGCCAGTTCTGCTGAAATTCACGTCTGTCGTTATGATTATATCGTCTGTTGTCATGTCGGTAGTTCCTGTAATTTCTTTCTTGTTGGTCATGTGGTGGAGAACTTCTCCCTGAATCGTAACTGGGCGCTGGTCCGTTGCGTCTAAAGTTATTCTGTCTCCCTTGATAATATTTATTTTGGTTCCCATATTGTCTGTTTCTCTGATTGTCTCTGTGATAGTCATTACTGTGGAGAGGTGATCTTTCCCTGTAGTTATTACTACTCTGCCTACGGTTGTCATACGGGTGGTGTCAGTTTTGGTCACGATTTGTGTTGTGAGAATAGCCTTGTCGTGTCCAGTTATTATTTCTTTCATCGCGGAGTTGCGACGGATGTGACCTGTAATTGTTGTGTTCCTGTTTTCATGTTCCACGATTATCAGTGTCAATTTCTTATTCTTGTAAGAGTCCCTGAAAAGCTTCAATGTTGTCTTTGCAACGTCCTGGCAAAATAATATGTCGTAAATGTTCAGGTAATTTGATTAAGCAAATGCGGATGAGTTCTGAGGGGCTGTATGGGTTTGACAGGTACTGATTCTTGTGCAACATGTCTTCAAAATATTTCACAAGGCTGGAAAATTCAGATTGTTCGAAATGTTTCATCATTATGATGTTATGTTTTACTCGGTCTTGTGTAGCTTGAGACCAATATGCTGAGAGGAAGGCATGGTAAAATTCTCCTTCACTGTGACACTCGTGAATGACCGATCGCATTCTTACAGCTGGTTCATTCTCTAAATAGTCACACTTAAATTCTAATCTGTGAATTGATGGAGCCATGCTTGTGGATGAATGTCGTTGCCAGAATCCTTAAATGTTTTGAATTTACGTGTAGTAATGAACAGCTTATAGTCAAAATCATCATGTCGGCGAGTCGCATGTCGGTCATTGTTACGTCGTTTCGGCGGTTCCATCTCAAAATTCGGTGTGCCTTGCCAATTTCTTTCATAGTTTCCAAAGTGCCCTGAGTTATTATTTTGTGGCTGTTCCGTATTTCTATGTCCCTCTTCCCGTATTGGAGTGCGAGTGGCCTCTGAAATACGTAATTCTTGTATTACCTGTCTCAGCTGATCTTGTACATCCCGGATTTCTCTTTGGTGTTGCATATTAATTTGATTCTGATTTTGTTTGAATTTCCTAATTTGTTCGCACTCTTCTGTGTCATTAAAGACTACCGGTTTTGTGTCATTCAGATTATCATCTACCTTCGTAGATAAATTATTTAGCTGATCCAAAAGTTCAACTACTTTCTCTGATAATGAACTAATTTCCTCCATGTGTCTTTCTACTGTGTCCCTTAAGTTTGCCTGAGTTTTTGCAAGTTGCGTAACCGAATCGGTAAATGCAGCTGAGTTAATTTTAGCTTGCAAGGTCTCGTGATTTTCATGAACAATAATTTGTAGTTCTTTTATGGCTGCTTCATGATTCTGTAATGCATTTTCATGCCGCGAAAAAATAGGTTGAAAATGCTCACAAATTTGTGTTTTTGCGTCGTTACAGATTTTTTGACATTTCGATTCGATTTTATGTAACTCAGTAGTTAAATCTTCACGTGTTTGTTCAAGCGTGGTGTGCAGATTTTGTTCCATTGCGTCAAACTGTTGCTGTGTTTATCTCTGGTGTTGTTCCATTGTGTCTAACTTTTGAAGCTTTTGTCCCATTTGTTGCATTAATTGTAATAACAATGCACTGGTGTCTGAAACATGTTCCTCAGTGCTTTTTGGCAGTGAATTTGCACCGGCAACATTCACATTTTGACAAGCGGAAAATGTGTCTTGACTCATTTGAGAAAACGGTGAGAACCCAAAACCTGAGTCTACAGTATTTGCAATATGTATTTGTGTTTTTCCTGTCTTTATGTGTTTAGCTGATGTTGTTATGTTGCAGAATTTTTCTAATACTATGTTATTTACTTTGTAAAGATGTTTAAACATTATTTGTTCTGTTTTGTTTTAATGCTCATGTGTGAAGTTGATGTTTCGAAAGTTATTCTGATCTTTTATGTATGTACTCATGTCATAATTCCTGTAACACTGATGTATATGTTATTTCGATTCTTTTGTAAAGCCTGTACTACAAATGTTATCTGTATTGTTATGAGCCGGCTGGTGTGGCCGTGCGGTTCTAAGCGCGTCAGTTTGGAACCGCGTGACCGCTATGGTCGCAGGTTCGAATCCTGCCTCTGGCATGGATGTGTGTGATGTCCTTAGGTTGGTTGGGTTGAAGTAGTTCTAAGTTCTAGGGGACTGATGACCTCAGTAGTTAAGTCCCATAGTGCTCAGAGCCATTTGAACCATTTTTTGTATTGTTATGTTCTCTAATGATGTATTTTGTACCTTTGTAATTGTATTCTTATGTTATTAAATTGTAATTGACACCAGTTCATCATATTATTAACTTGTAAGTTCTATTTCACTGCACACGTTTCTGTTGGTCATAGTATATGGACAATATGTGAGAAGTAGGGACTGATAGTGTTTGCACATGTGTTAATAATTCAGCAAGGGACTGGAGAACAGCATTGCTGGTTCTAAGGACAATTCCAGAAACTTTGTGAGTTCACAAGTGGTGGTTATGGACTTGCTATATTATCCACATGACTCTTCAATGGTGATTGTGCACCTGCACAGTCACAACAGATGGCTGCTGGCCATCTCTACAAGGACTACAGTGGGTCTGCATCTTTGATGACCCATAAACACCATTATTTCTACAAGGACTGCAGTGGGTCTGCACCTCTGGTGGCCCACCAATACCATAATCTCTACCAGGACTACAGTGGGTCTACTCTGTGATGACCTACCTACCAATATTCTTCAAAACGTCGAATGACTCTGCTGTGGGTTTGCTCTGTTGTGGCCCATTACCTGTCAGCATGTCAAGAGTCAGCACTGCCTTTCCGTTGGAAGGACAACACTACTTCTTCAAGACTGAATGGAAATCCACTACTTACGTGTGCATTGTCTTTTACTGCTCAGACTTTGAGAAAAGAAACGGCAGTTTTACTGTGATGAATGATCAGGACTGAGAGAAAATTTCAGCTTTTGACCAACATTGTATTAATAAGTGTGTGCATTTGATATCTTTCTTAATGTAATTATGAAAATTTTTTTCAAATCTGTATTGGCCAGTGCCCAAAACAATTTGTGGGGAGCATGGGGGCTATGTAAGTAGGCTGTTTATGTTTTCTTATTGGCAACGTTAGGTAGCGCTCTGTATGAAAATCACTGGCTGTGCTGTGTGAAGTCTGTGGCTAGTTTGCATTGTTGTCTGCCATTGTAGTGTTGGGCAGCTGGATGCGAACAGCACGTAGCGTTGCGCAGTTGGAGGTGAGCTGCCAGCAGTGGTGGATGTGGGGAGAGAAATGGAGGAGTTTTGAAATTTGTAAGACTGGATGTCATGAACTGCTATGTATATTATGAGTTTTCAGCACTATTAAGGTAAATACATTGTTTGTTCTCTATTAAAATCTTTCATTTGCTAACTATGCCTATCAGTAGTTAGTGCCTTCCACAGTTTGAATCTTTTATTTAGATGGCAGTAGTGGCGTGCGCTGTATTGCAGTAGTTCGAATAACGAAGATTTTTGTGAGGTAAGTAATTTGTGAAAGGTATAGGTTAATGTTAGTCAGGGCCATTCTTTTGTAGGGATTATTGGAAGTCAGATTGCGTTGCGCTAAAAATATTGTGTGTCAGTTTAAGCACAGTCAAGCATAATTGTTGAAAGGGGACTTTTCAAGACGTTCCACATTTGACGGTTTTGAAGAAATTTAATTTATATTATGACTTTCTAGACTGTTGTTTAGCGATTTATTGCCAAGTTCTGTCCCACGACTGAAAATCCTGATGTCTTCATGTAAGTCCGTTTGATGTCCTTTGTCCATTTTATGTAAAATTTATAGGTAATTCTCCATATCCTGCAATGTTGGGTCAGTGGCTTTAACGTGGACGACTATTGCTGATTTAACATTATTATTTGTGAGATAAACATTTATGTGGTCACTGTATCACTGTTGAAAGTATCTCCTACTTTTACCTAAAGAGGGTTTTTAGACGTACTGCACAGTGTTTTGTAAATGCCAGATTGAGTACCTGGTAAACAAACAAGGGCCATCGACTCTGAGAATAAAATGCCGTTTACGAAAATCTCTGTATCAAAATCAGTGACCCTTGCTGGCCCTTCCGGAAGACTAGAATCAGAGTCAACGGGAAGTTGCGCCCTAGAAGTATTTCATTTATTCTGAAGATTTCGAAGTAGCAATATAGAAGAAATTGTTCAAATGTGTGTGAAATCTTATGGGACTTAACTGTTAAGGTCATCAGTCCCTAAGCTTACACACTACTTAACCTAAATTATCCTAAGGACAAAGACACACACCCATGCCCGAGGGAGAACTCGAACCTCCGACGGGACCAGCCTCACAGTCCACGACTGCAGCGCCCAGACCGCTCGGCTCATCCCGCGGGGCAGCTACATAGAATATCCCAGGCATTTCGCCAGAGATGTCACAAAATCTGTAATTTCATACCTTATTTATCTTATCGTAGAACAGGTAGAGTATCAAACGGTAAACGGTTAATTGTTCTCATTTCTTAAAGCAAAATGAGATTAACTCAGAAAAGGAAAATGAAAGCGTTATTCCTTGGGGTGTCTCTTTGCACACCAAGAATCGAATTCCTGTAAGGAAGTTGCTTTACGAATGCATCCTAGATGCAATATCTTCCTAGTCGTCGAAAAGAGTTGTCAGCCCACACCTTGTTGTCTGTCGTGCCGACCGTAAATTTCCTGAGCACACTGTTGAATAGTATGAAACTTAGGTTTGCACGCTATAGAACGAGAGAGCGACGAAATCAAATTGGTGACAGAGACAGGACTTCATGTACCATTATCCTGAATGGCTTGTCTGGAAATTATAAGCTTCGAGCAGATAATTTCAAACCTAAGTCTGGATGAGAACGTCTCGGACGTCCCAGTAACAAATAAACATCAACTTCTGGAATCAGTTAATGCAGAGGAGATTTCCGTGATCATAAGGCTGTGATAGCGTTAGTGACTTTTGCAGATTGCAAAGAGACTGAGTACGCAACATCAAATATTTATTTGTAATGTAGATGCGGCGTACAAATGGATAAAATTCGTAGTCTTCGTTCCATTAGCTTTAGACGAGGATGTGCCGAGCACGGTTTTAAAGAAAAAGACCCACCGTGCATTAATAACCGTTAGAAAGTTGATACGAAAACGAAGAGAGCTTCAGCACGTATGTAAGCGAACTCAAAGCCTAGCTGACATACAAAAGTTGAAAGAAGAGAAAGTGATCTCAAGCACAGGAAGCGTTCAATAAATGTGACACGCCCATGGTGCTGATGTCAATTTGTTGTAAGATTATGGAACATGTCGCATTGAAACGCGTATGTACTCGGTAGCAGCGATGGCGAGGCATTGCAGAGTCTCTGACCAGAGAGCTATTTGTCGTTCCTAGTCTGCGCTTGACCGCGCGAGAGTTCAGATCTGTGGCAGTCGAGTTACGAGACAGTGCAGTTGCGATCGAGTTGCGAGAGAGTTGAGTGGTGTGTGAGGAGTCGGCGGGCGTCGACATGGCACTCTGGTCAAGATTCAGGACGAGGTATATTATTTTTAAATAAGGTAATGAAGCAGCATTGCGCTCAGCTAATGATGTAAATTAACTGTAACTAATTTGTCCAAGAATCGCCCCAATAATAATTTTGTTTTCAAAGCAATTTTTCAACAAAGAATCCTTTAATGAAAGAAATATTTCCCTTGCTATTCCTTAAAGAAAAGTTTCCCTTAAATTCAAAATTTTTGCAATGAATTTCCTCCAAGCTATGGCGAAAAATAAGAGCAGATGCAGTTTTACTAAGGTAAGAATTTCAGTTTAATTAGTGAACAGGGCCTAAGATCGACATTTCGGTCTATTTGTGTTTTCATTGTCATTGAGATTTTTATTATCACTGAATTGACTTTCTTTTTTTTGTGAGGAACTTATACTTGGGTCAGATTGCTATTTTTCATTTAATTGTCATTGTCTTTAAATTTATTTGCTGGGATGTTACATTAGGCTCTATTCTCATTATCATTCATTTTTATGGCGAGGTTACACTTGGCTCCATTTCTATTAAATATTGTCTTTAAAAATTTTGTGGGGAGGTTACAGCATGCTTATTTATTACGACGTTATTAGGGAACGAAAATCTCCTAAATAAATATCAGTCTGGATTTCACAAACACATAACTTATGAAACTCAGCTCGCTCTGTCTGTGAGTTCCAGAACTCACAGACATCGAAGACCAGGATGATGCCTGTTCCTTGACTTCAGGAAGGCGTTTGGTAATTTCAGCTTTGCTGTTTAATAAAGAAATATGCGAAACTTGAAGAGGTTGAAAAAATTAGCCAATAAGTTGCACATACCGGTTTATTGGATCGCATGAACTAGGTTTCGACAACTTTAAAATTAGATCCTTCAGAAGGTATAATGGATCCTAAAAATTACATTAATGGCTAGAAAGAAGACACGTTATGTTGCAGTCAGGTGCAATTAAAAGACACTTACATAAAGCTTTCGGCAACAACCTTCAGCACCAAAAGAGAGACACACGCACCATTCGTACACACAAGCAATCACTCTTCCTGGACAAATGACCGCCAGTTCCAGTATCTTGTGCCGGAATTCCTACGTGGAGATTCCATTGTTTGATTAGTGGTTACCAAGATATTTTAAAAGAAACAAAGAAATAACAACTCTAGAAAAAAACTGTAAGACAAGCGCACTCTCTTGTTACATCACATACTGATAGAGTACACTGTATACAGCCAAGCAGCTCTTGATATATGAAAGATTCATCTTACGAACGCAAATAAGTCATGACTTAAGACTGCAGTAATGCTGTATTTCGGGTGGGACGATTAAATGCCAAGAGTAGTGGCCCATTAACATAAGATTATTCTCGAAGTAGAAGTTGACTTATACATATTAAAACACAATGATGGCATCTGGATAACAACACCGTGCATATGAAAAATAGCAAGAGTCAACTATGGCGCGCATAGATGGAGCAGTAAACGAAGAGCCCGTGAAATTCGACAAGGGTTGCTCATGTTGCTACCTTTGCACATGCGTCTGCGCGTAAATTTTTGGTGTAAAGTTAGTGAAGTGAACTAGCACTCTGCAGTGTTGAACACTCACCTGAAGGTGGCTGAATGGTTATGAGCCGAAATATTGTAGGAACAAGTCGACAACATCTGGTTGCGATACCGATTCTTCATGGAATATATACACTACTGGCCATTAAAATTGCTACACCACGAAGAAATGCAGATGATAAACGGGTATTCAATGGACAAATATATTATACTAGAACTGGCATGTGATTACATTTTCACGCAATTTGGGTCCATAGATCCTAAGAAATCAGTACCTAGAACAACCACTTCTGGCCGTAATAACGGCCTTGATACGCCTGGTCATTGAGTCACACAGAGCTTGCATGGCGTGTACAGGTACAGCTGTCCATGCAGCCTCCACACGATACCACAGTTCATCAAGAGTAGTGACTGGTGTATTGTGACGAGCCAGTTGCTCGGCCACCATTGACCTGACCCTTTCAATTGGTGACAGGTCTTGAGAATGTGCTAGCCAGGGCAGCAGTCGAACATTTTCTGTACCCAGAAAGGCCTTTACAAGACCTGCAACATGTGGTCGTGCATTATCCTGCTGAAATGTAGGGTTTCGCAGAGATCGAATGAAGGGTAGAGCCATGTGTCGTAACATATCTGAAATGTAACGTCCACTGATCAAAGTGCCGTCAATGTGAACAAGAGGTGACCGAGAAGTGTAACCAATGGCACCCCATACCATCACGCCGGGTGATACGCCAGTATGGCGATGACGAATACATGCTTCCAATGTGCGTTCAACGCGACGAATGCGACCATCACGATGTTGTAAACGGAACCTGGATTCATCCGAAAAAATGACGTTTTGCCATTCGTCCACCCAAGTACGTCGTTGAGTACACCATCGCAGGCGCTCCTGTCTGTGATGCAGCGTCAAGGGTAACCGCAGCCATGGTCAACGAAATGATAGTCCATAATGCTGCAAACGTCATCGAACTGTTCGTGAAGAAGGTTGTTGTCTTGCAAACGGCCCCATCTGTTGACTCAGGGATCGAGACGTGGCTGCACGATCCGTTACAGCCATGTGGATGAGATGCCTATCATCTCGACTGCTAGTGATACGAGGCCTTTGGGATCCAGCACGGCGTTTCGTATTATCCTCCTGAACCCACCAATTCCATATGCTGCTAACAGTTATTGGATCTCGACCTACGCGTGCAGCAATGTCGCGATACGATAAACCGCAATCGCAATAGGCTACAATCCGACCTTTATCGAAGTCGGAAACGTGATGGTACGCATTTCTCATCCTTACAAGAGGCATCACTACAACGTTTCACCAGGAAACGCCGATCAACCGCTGTTTGTGTATGAGAAACCGGTTGGAAACTTTCGTCATGTCAGCACGTTGTAGGTGTCGCCACCGGCGCCAACCTTGTGTGAATGCTCTGAAAAGCTAATAATTTGTATATCACAGCATCTTCTTCCTGTCGGTTAAATTCACGTCTGTAGCGCGTCACCTTCGTGGTGCAGCAATTTTAATGGCCAGTAGTGTATGTGTTGCTCGCCTGTCTGTATATAACTTATATGTTGGTGTGTCTTAATTATTCCGTGAAATTTACATACTGGTGTTTCTTTGTATCCATTTCCCAGTTGTATCTGCTATCTCTTTTTTGTAATCCAAAACGTTTAGGGGAAATTCCAAGAACATTGTTCCTGGCCCTCAGGTTCTGAAAAAGCCTTCTGTATTTTCTTTTCGTCGTGTATGGTGCTCGCAGCATGTAGGACAATTTCGGCCCTTTTCTGTCGGCCTGTTCGCTCTCCTCTTCCCAGCGGGTTCCCTGGGGGCTAAACACGCTGAAAGGGAAGCTGGCGGCAGAGAATCACCGATTAACTCCGATGAAACAATTCGTCTCGTCTCCCTCGGGCTGAAGCGGCGCTCGGCTGTTTTTGTGGCGGCTGTTCTGTTGGTGGCCCCTCTACCCTCCCCGTCCCAGCACGTACAGGCGCGATCTGTTGCACAGATGTGCGGTGTCACGCAGTGGGTTTCTCTGTCTGGGACCTGGCCGTGCAGCAAGAAGTTCACGAAATTAAGTTCTTCATCTGTTTAGTTTTCTATCATTGCGCTACGACATTTGCAATGTCAAGACGTAACGTATGTCGTTAAGGACGATTAATACGGACAGGAAAAAAGCCATAAACGTTGAATAACTTTTTAAAAATCTCTTGTTTGAGTAAGCCAATTAATGTTTCTAGACACGTGAAAGTAGACGTCTACAAGCTTTAAGTCCCATAAAATCACTAATGAATTGCATTCTTTACGTTGCTACAGGCGTAGATATAGTCTTTCTACAGGGTGCCTACGATGATTGTTTATTACGTACCACAGTGGTGTAGAGGAAGACGACGCGAAGAATTTGGTGTAGGACACTTGTCCCTTGTGGTCTCTGAGACCGGGAAACTACCTCTAACTGTCCTACGAAAACCACCTACACTGCAGCACAAGTGTTCCAGTATCTTGTCTCCCTCTGTAGGAGCAATAAATAGGACCGTGTTTAATTATGTGCTGGCATTTCTTCTAGATGCCGTGGTTTCCGAACTATTCAAGGAAAACGTACAGAAGTGAGTTTCAAACAGAACTACCACCACAATTACTCCCCATCTCCCTCACCCATCGGGTAGGTTTTTATTTTGTTATTCATGACACTCTCTCCCACTACTGTGTAGTTACTTTCTGTGTAAATATTACCTCCCAGTTTCCTGAATGTAACAGCATAATACAGGGTGTTTCTGTAAGAGCGTGAGCCGGTCGTTGTGGCCGATCGGTTCTAGGCGCTTCAGTCTGGAACCGCGCGGCCGCTACGGTCGCAGGTTCGAATCCTGCCTCGGGCAGGGGACTGATAACCTTATAAGTTAAGTCCCATAGTGCTCAGAGCCATTTGAACCAGCCAGGAAATCGACGCTGGTGCTTTCTTCAAATTGCCAGTTGAGTGCTATACAACTGCTAAGTCGTTTCGTTTTAAATAATAATTTTGTGTTCTGTACACCACGTGTTGAGCCACAGTATTTTATCCTTTGTCGCTCATCTAGACATGAGTTCGATCCCAAGTGCTTCGATGATTCCGAGTATGCTATTTCACTGTTCTAAAAAGCACTTATCTACCTTAACAAAACTTAATAAACTTCGAGGAGTTGTCAAGCACATAATTATTCAGTATGCGCAACTTTTGAAATAATCAATTTAATTTTCATAAATGGACATTTAAAGTTTAATCAAACTACTAAGAGAATATTTAAAGTATTCAGTTCAAAGATTCTTCTTATTCAAGTAATAGTGTTTACGATTTGATCTGTTATGTAGTTAACAGTGTTTCCCATACTGTGTTGAGAGTAAAGTGTTCAGCCTCGATCTCAGTCTACCGATATATTAGTTTCTGGGTCCCCATGCTAGTAGTTGAGCCAGCTTTAAGTGGCACGTTACGATAACAGCAATCAAGAACAAGCAACTGGCTACAAATATTCAGTACCTACATAGTTTCACGTTCTTAGTAGAACGGTAATAGACAGCTTATAAATGTGATGAAAATCGAGACGACGCAGTGCCTTCTCTTATGGCACGTAAATATAACATAATGGAGCTGAAGCTGAGGGGAAGGAAAGTTGAAGCACTGGAATCAGCTACGTAGTCTAGACTAACTTCTTGTACACATTGTTACGTGGTAATTAACAAGCCAAAATATCTCTGCATTTCTGCAAGGAAGAGGAGGCGAAGGCAGATTTGTTACGGGAGCATCGTGGTAACATAACAGATGATGTTATAAAAGAAGAAAGTTTATAATGCAAAGCGTCCTATGCGTTCCATAATTAACTACATTTCAGAGATTGCGAACTGTTACGTATCATAAAATGCTGCACTTCAGTTATTATCAGTTTACTCTGACAAAATATTTGATACCAAACAGAACAGAGTGCGGGAAATAAACCACTTCTCCTCTGATAACAGACACAATGAACTTCGTCCTGTATGTAATACTGCTAAACAAAAATTCGGGAATTTTCGTGGAGGAAACAACATAACACTTGATAACAAAATCAGCCAGAACTTTCTCATAATGTAGATGTAATCGGAAGGCGTCGAAAACTGTAAATGATATGGCAATTACGGTGAATGGAACGGCGGACTTGATTTTAAACACTTTTACATTTAAAAAATGCTTAGTATTGCCCTACGCCGTCGGGATCGGAAGAGCGTAGAACGTAGTTGGTGTCTGGTGGGATAGCCTCGAATACACACGCAGGTTGCCAATGAAGTTTCAGAAAGTCGTCCACCGTCACCCCCCTGCCCCCCCCCCCTCCCCCTCCCGCAGCGGAAGAAATTTCCGTGTTCCAGTGCAGTAATCCCAGCTGAGACGAGTGTACGCAGTAGGAATGTGGCTGCAAGTACAGTGTCGTGGCCCACATAGAGTAGTATGCGCCAGTCTAAAAACACTTTCATGAATGTCACTACTTTTAAGTTGTAGCGGTGACTGAATAGCCTAACGTCATCCGTGCACTGATACTTCTGAAGAGATGTAGGTCAAATTGTGCATGCAACTCCTGGATGAGTATGTCCATATTTCCGTGACATATTTCTTATTATTCACTTAAAACATAGCAATTTTAGGGCTTTCTCGTCTGTTATTTGCTTTAAATGTGGATTTGATGTCTGCATTCAGGTATCACTTCACTTGCATTTTCCCCTTTGTCAGCGGAGCTGTGTATAAACAATGGAAGTCTGAGTCCATAACCGGTGAACAATGACCACAATGGATACATTCAAAACTACTAGCAAAGTACAATATATTTCGGATGGTCAGTGACACAGGGGGCCGAGGGGAGGGATATATATAGTAGGCGCGTACAGCGTGTAGTAACAGAATACTACGCTTAACGAAAGCCTCAGAACTCAGTAAGAATTTGCAGGATTTTTTAAAATGCTAACAGCCAACCAGAGCAGATTAAAGTAGTTTAGGGATTTGGACAGGTCTATGCTCATCTTGTGACCCACTCTCCCGCACTCGTCGTTCGAGAGAAATAAACACTTGTCGTAACGGATGATGCCTGATGTGAAATCGTTCCCTGTACAGCCTTCCAGCAGCGAGAGCATTGCACCATACCTCCCCAACACAAGATGCATGTCAGTGAGCGCTGCGAAACAGTACTGTTACTGCTCCGTCATATTGTACCGTATGTCTCTGAATAGCACTGTGTAATGAATGGGTCTGTCGTTGATCCATAGCACGTTCTGTCATGGGACAAATACGATACAACGCAGGCACCTTATGGACAAATAAAGTAAACAAAACCTGCATCATGACTTCCTAGTAATCAGACTCGTTCTCCTTGTCCCTTTGTAGGAAATTAAGAATGTATATGTAAATGAACAATACAGTGCGTGTAAAGTTATACGAATGTTAGTTGTAAATAAGCTGGAAAACAGTAATGCTAGACAAAACGGTAGACAAGTTTACTTCCATACCTCCTTAAGCTGGCTTTTCCGACCTCAGGTTCAGTACCTCAAACTGTTCAGTGGAGCATGCTGTATGATCTGTTACATGTTTTCACGCTCTTACAAAAAAATGGTTCTGAGCACTATGGGACTTAACATCTGAGGTCATCAGTCCCCTAGAACTTAGAACTACTTGAACCTAACTAACCTAAGGATATCACACACATCCATGCCAGAGGCAGGGTTCGAACCTGCGACCGTAGCGGTCGCGCGGTTCCAGACTGTAGCGCCTAGAACCGCTCGGCCACCCGGCCGGCTCGATTTCCTGTGTTATCCAAAAAAGGCGCCAAAAGTATCCAAGCCTCTTCCTGTGTAACAAATTCTGAAAATTCTCTTCCTAGCGTCGGAGTTTGATAGTACAGAGCTAACCAATGCGGGTGTGATTGGAACGTCTGCCCGAACTGACCAAATTGTAAACTGTTGTCTTTACAGCAACTGTGGAATTATGGTGCTACCTTTTGCATTGTGGAAGATTTAGTGTTTGTAATATGTTCGTTCTTCTTGAATAGCCCTGTACTATATAATTTCGCAGCTCTTCTATCCCCTTTCACTTCAGAAAATGCGGTCCCTTCG
Source organism: Schistocerca serialis cubense (assembly GCF_023864345.2). Taxonomy (NCBI): domain Eukaryota; kingdom Metazoa; phylum Arthropoda; class Insecta; order Orthoptera; family Acrididae; genus Schistocerca; species Schistocerca serialis. The sequence continues at coordinate 218,967,616 of NC_064645.1, forward strand.
CCTGCTAGCCACCGACTGATTCATGCCATACAGGAGCCTTGCAGATCGAGCGCCAGATCCACCTTTTCTGTTCCCACCTAGGCAGCTCCGTTGCGGGCTGTCTTCCCTTCAAGTTTTACATGATTACGCAGCTAATTTCCCCATGCATGATCCAGTATTACAATTAAATTTTTAATTTTTACATTGTTTTACAGCACATGACTTTCGAAACTACAGTCATACATTAATTACAAGTACATAAATTATCTTAATAATGAAGAAAAGATTTACATGGATGTTACATGGTTATGCAAAAGTCACATTAAGTAAAAACAAAGAATTTGAATAAGACCCTTAAAGGTAATATCGATAGTAGTGTTACAGGTTCGTCGTAACTTCCTCAAACAGGTGATGGACGGTATGGAACTTCCCCTCAGGCTCAACTCAGATCCAGGTCAACGAAGGGACGGTGGGCACAGTACCCATCAAGAGGTCTCTACGACTAGGTTCCCTCTTTTCTACTTACATCCAATCACAATCGACACACTCATTGGGGGCTCAGCCACAGGTTGTTTGGCATCACCCCGCTATAGGGCGTACGCCGACGACCTCATGCTGCTGGTTCGTTCAGTCGATGAGGTCCGCAGCGCACTAAACTGGATGGAGCGATGTGGACAGAGTGCAGGTGCTCTTCTCAACATCAACAATGACGGCGGCGCTTAATATCGGGCGCGGAGTCACGCACGGCTCCGTCACCCCCTCTCCTACCCATTACTGAACTCAGATATTTGGGAGTCACGTTTACGAAGGATGTGCACAGAATGGAAGAGGCAAACTATCGTTCTAGAGCCCACTTCAACATGCCTTAGAGTAAAAAACGGCTTACCAGTCTGGCAGAAATAAACTACAGTTTCAGCAAGAAGAGGCGATTTTATTTGCAAAACAAATAAACTCATTTTACTTTATGCTTTGATTTACTTTCTGTTCTAATATTCTGTTTTATAACATTTTCATTTGTACACGATTAGTAATTGTAATAATGTAACTAAGTAAGTAAATAAACAAACAAATTAAAACTATAGATCTGGCCGGCCGCTCTGACCGAGTGGCTCGAGGCGCTTCAGTCTGGAACCACGCGGCTGCTACGGCCGCAGGGCCGAATCCTGCCTCGGGCATGGATATGTGTGATGTCAAAAATGGTTCAAATGACTCTGAGCACTATGGGACTCAACTGCTGTGGTCATCAGTCCCCTAGAACTTAGAACTACTTAAACCTAACTAACCTAAGGACATCACACACATCCATGCCCGAGGCAGGATTCGAACCTGCGATCGTAGTAGTCGCACGGTTCCGGACTGCGCGCCTAGAACCGCGAGACCACCGCGGCCGGCTATGTGTGATGTCCTTAGGTTAGTTAGGTTTAAGTAGTTCTAAGTCTAGGGGACTCATGACCTCAGATGTTAAGTCCCATAGTGCTCAGAGCCATTTGAACCATTTTGAACTGTAGAACCGTGGAGCCTACCGCCGCCTTGAGAGAATTTTTGGGGCAACGCCTGAATAGGGATAATTCATTTCCTTTCTTATGGTAGGGTTAAAGTGGTGGTGCCAAATAAGGGGAGATTTTATTTTTGTTTCTTTTATTTTCAACATTAAATCTATTTTATAGGTACACGTCTCAAATCTAAATGAAAAGGAAAATAGAGGCAGTTTCTTTAATTAGTAATCAAAACGTCTTCGGTTCTGGATTCGGACACATACCAATGCTTGATGTTTTGAATAAAAATCATCAGCAATGGCGGCCGAAGACTTCCAGCATAAGAAATCAGCCGCACTCAGCCAATGGCCTTGTCAAACAGGGCGGACGGACTGGGGGGGGGGGGGAGGGTGATGAGACAGAAACTGCCCTTAAGGCGGAAGATTCAACAATGAAAAATGGCATCAGAGACAAAGGAAATGTAGCCTGTGACTTGAAAAAGTGTCTTAATGATGTTCCCATTGGTAAAAGATTCCGGAATAGTCACCCTTTCGGATCTCCGGGAGAGGACTGCCAAGGGGTAGGTGACCAACAGAAAAAGAATCAGTAACAAACGAAAGGATAATGCTCTAGATAATGCTCTACGAGAGGGGGCGTGGAATGTCAGAAGTATGAACGTCGTAGGGAAGCTAGAAAATCTGAAAATGGAAATGATAAGGCTCAATCTCGATATACTGTATGTCAGAGAAGTGAAATGGAAAGAAGACAAGAACTGTGATTCCGAAATCAGTTAGTGGACTGTAAGGAGTAGCCAGGAGCAGATATAGACTCAATTCAGTAGTGAGGAAGAGCAGGCTGAAGTTTAAAAGACATGTCAGGAAGAATTGGTGCGCAGAGAAGTGGGCTATGAAAGCATTACGGAATGAAGAGATACGCTTCAGGTTCTCTGAAGCTATAGATACAGTTATAAGGAATAGTTCAGTAGCTTGTTCAGCTGAAGAGAAATGGACATCGCTAAAATCTGCAGTCACAGAGGTTGGAAAAGAAAACATAAGTACAAGGAGGGTAAGCGCGAAAATACCATGGCTAGAAGACGAAAGACTTAAGCTGATCGACGACAGGAGGAAGTACAAAAACGTTAAGTGAAATTCAGGACTACGGAAATACAAATCAGTTAAGAATGAAACAACAGAAAGTGTAGGTAAGCTAAGACGAAATGACTGCATACAAATGCTGAAGAAATCGATAGATAAATGACTGTCGGAATGACTTATTCAGCATACAGAAAATTCAAAACAATCGACTGTGAAATTTAAAGCAAGGGCGGTAACGTTTAATTTGCAAATGGGATTCCTCTCTTAAGCGCAGAGGAGAGAGCGATAATTGGAAAAAGTACACTGAAGGCCATATGAGACTTGTCTAATGACGTGATAGAAGAGGAAACAGGAGCCAATATACAGGGTGTTCCATTTATTTTGACCACCCTAAATAACTGTTTGTCCAGATGCAAATTACAAATTGTTTCAAGCAAATGTTCTTCAGCCCTCAGGGAGACATCAATCAGCATGATTGCCTTCACTGTAGCTTTGTATTTTACAAAGATATGAACAGCGGTATGACTTTTTTAAATGACAACCTGTATTTTTTATTCAGTATTTCATTTCCTCTCCTAATGACCTATTCAATAATGTATCACAGTGTACCATTCACTGAAGCACAGTGTTATTAATTACATAACGCAACATTGACTTTGAGCCCAGGATCACAAACTCGTCCACTTGCTGAAGTTGTCAAAAATCAAATTAAAGCCAAATAAAAACATAACACAAAATTGACTTGGACTCTCCTGTACCATTTCTCGGGAGTAGAACATTCGAAGGTGCTCAAAGTGGTTACCTTGGACACCGATACACTGGTGCACTCGTTGAATGAAGGAATTACGAGTATTTGGTGCTTTTAGTGTTGCCTGCTGAAGAGAATTACACGCAAGCACGATATGTTCCTGCATGTCCTCTTGAGTTGTTGGAATATTACGATAGACAACGTCTTTAATGCATCCCCAAAGAAAAAAGGCCAGTTGATTTAAATCAGGAGACCTAGCAGGCCAAGTAACTGTTCCTCCTTGACCATTCCATCTGGCAGGATACCTTCGGTTCAAAGCACGACGTGCCCGCCAGGCATTATCTGCTGGACATCCATCGTGTTGATACCACATAAGCATTCTGGTTCTTAGCGGAACTTTATCCAGAAGAGGAGGAAGAATTCGTCTGAGGAAGTTGGCATACACTGTGCCGTTTAGACTATCATTGATGAAATGAAGGCCAATAACTGTACTACCGAGCATCCCACACCAGACGTTAACTCTCCATTGACGCTAATGTTCCACCTGTCTAAGCCATTGTAGGTTGCCGCTGGACCAGTAATGCATGTTCCTTGTATTTATCTGTTCTTTGTTTGAGAAGAAACATTCACCGGTAAATAGAACAATGGAGAAGAAGTTCGGGTTGGCGAGGATTTGCTGCTGTGCCCACTGACAGAATTGGACACGATTCTGGAAATCATGCCCATCCAGTTCTTGATGCAGTTATCCATGGTAAGGATGGAACCTGTGACGTGTCAGAATACGATGTACACTGGTTTTAAGAATGCCAATCTCCTGTTCAAGCTGTCGTGTTCTCACATGTGGATTCATAGCAACGGAAGCGAGAACAGTAACTTCGGCAGCTTCGTCTGTGCGAGTGCTGCGACGATTGCGTTGTCGTGGATTGAAACATCCCGTTTCGCGGAGCGTTGCGTCGAGACGAGAAACATCCGTCGGGAAGGTGGGTTCTTCTCAGGATATCGCTCTCTGTACAGTCCCACTGCCTGCGTAGCATTTCAGCTACCTTCAACAACAACAACAACGACAACAACAATAAAAGAAACGTTATGCCGGTGCAGTTTGTAGGAAGGACAGCTTTTGCTGTATGCCTACTCTACACAACAATATTTAAAAGGACTAAACTACTGTACTAAATGTACCTGTACATAACAAACCAGTATTGCAATTACTGTTCTGCTAACTTACATTCCCCATCGATGAGTAGCATTTCTACCTTCTATTCGTTGGTGTACATTCAACTCACACAACTCTTCAACTGACGATGATTGACGGAATGACGCGTGTGCATTCTACTTATGTTTACATTTGTCCTCTGTCAACGTCAGCACATGGTTGTGTTCCATTACCCCGAGTACCTGCACTAAGCTCTGGAAGCGACAATGTTAGTAGTGTGTCATGTAATTAACAACGCTGTATTTCAGTGAATGGTTCACTGTGATACCTTTTTTGAATAGGTCTTTAGGGGAGGAAATGAATTACCGCATAAAAAATACAGGATGACATTCAAAAAAGTCATACCGCTGTTCATATCTTTGTAAAAAACAAACCTACAAGAAAGGCAATCATGCTGATTGATGTTCACCTGACAGCTAAAGAACATTTTCTCGAAACATTTTACAATTTGCATCTGGACAAACATTAATTTAGGGTGGTCAAGATCAATGGGACACATTGTATAAGAGGCATGGGATCCAGCATTACGATGAACAGCTTTAGATGACTTAAAATCAATTAAGGGAGAAGGGATACATAACATCCCAACAGAATTTCTAATATTATTAGTGGAAGTGGCAACAAAACGACTATTGACGTCGGTATATAGAATTTATGACTGGTGGTATACCATCTGACCTTCCGAAAAAAATCACCCACACAATTCCGAAGACTGCAAGAGCTGACAGTGTGAAAATTATCCCGCCATCAGCTTAACAGCTCATGCATCCAAGTCGCTGACAAGAATATTGTACAGAAGAATGGAAAAGGAAATTGTGGATGTGTTTCATGACGATCACTTTGACCTTATGTAAGGTAAAGCCATCAGAGAGACAATTCTGGCATTGCGGTTGATAATGGAAGCAAAACTGAAGCCAAATGAAGACACGTTTATAGGCTTTTCCGACCTCGAAGAAGCGTACGACACAGTCAATTGGTGCAGGATGTCCGAAATTCTGAGAAAAATAGAAGTAAGCTGTAGGGAAAGACGGATATTATTTAGCATGTACAAGAGCCAAGAGGGAACGTTGAGAGTGGAAGACTAAGAAAGAAGTGCACGAATTAGAAAGGGTGTAAGACAAGGATGTAATCTTTCGCCCGTACTGTTCAATGTATACATCAAAGAAGCAATGAAGAAAGTGAAATTAATTTTCATGATGAAAGGATATAAATGAAAACATTCACTGATGATATTGCTATCTTCAGTGAAAGTGAAGAAGAATTGCAAGATCTGCTGAATGTAATGAAAAGTATAATGAGTTCAGAACAAGGACTGAGAGCAAATCGAGAAAGACAAAAGTAATGAGAAGTAGCAGAAATAAGAACAGTGAGAAACTTAACACCAGGATTGGAGATAACGAAGTAGAAGCAGTTACGAAATTGTCATATCTGGGTAGCAAAATAACCCATGGCGGACGGAGCAAGGAGAACATAAAGAGCAGACTAGGAATGGCAAAAAGGTCTTTCCTGGTCAAAAGAAGCCTAGTCGTATGAAACATAGACCTTAATTTGAGGAATACATTTCTGAGAATGTACGTTTGGAGCAAAGCATTGTATAGCAGGGAAATATGGACTGTGGGAAAACCGGAACAGAAGACAATCGATGCATTTGAGAAGTGGTGCTACAGAAGAACTGAATTTCCTCGTTTTGAGAAGAGCGAACGAGCAATCTGTTCAAATGGCTCTGAGCACTATGGGGCTTAACATGTGAGGTCATCAGTCCCCTAGAACTTAGAACTACTTATACCTAACTAACCTAAGGACATCACACATATCCATGCCTGAGGCAGGATTCGAACCTGCGACCGTAGCGGTCGCGCGGTTCCAGACTGAAGCACCTAGAACCACTTGGCCACACCGGCCGGCGAGCAATCTGTATTACTTGTTAAAAACATCCTACAGCCTAAATCGCGTTAATATTTCTTTAGCTAAACAACACATTTCGACAAACTTTGCTTCCATCTTCAGGTCTTAAAAAATCTTTTTGTTGTGAATCGTGTTCCTTTTATGTGTGACCTCTCGCCTTGTTGTTACGTGGATAGAAATAAAGTGCTGCCCTTTATGCGCATGCAAATTTGGTGTCAGGTTAAAAAAATTGAAGCTTTTCATAACAAAAAGATTTTTAGGACCTGAAGATGACAGCTAAGTCTGTCGAAACCGGTTGTCTCAAAAATAAAGAAATATTTACTCGATCTAGGCTGTTGAATGATTTCAGCTACAGAAGAATTTTGAGAAGTACGTGGACCGATAAGGTAAGGGGTGAAAAGGAGAATTGGCGAGGGAGTAAATATATGGAGATGAGATAGGTGTGAAATCTTATGGGACTTCACTGCTAAGGTCACCAGTCCCTAAGTTTACACACAACTTAACCTAAATTATCCTAAGGACAGACACACACACACCCATACCCGAGGGAGGACTCGAACCTCCGCCGGGACCAGCCGCACAGTCCATGACTGCAGCGCCTTAGACCGCTCGGCTAATCCTGCGCGGCAAATATATGGAAAACACTGAGAAGAAGAAGGGACAGGACGGTAGAAAATTTGTTAAGAAATGACGGAATAACTTCCATGGTACTAGAGCGAGGTGTAGAGGATAAAAATTGCAGAGGAAAACAGACACTGGAATACATAACAAATAATTGAGGACGTAGGTTGCAAGTGCTATTCTGAGATGAACATGTTCACATACACACAGCTGAGGAGCTGAGGAATTCGTGGCGGGCCTCATCAAATGAGTCAGAAGTCTGATGACTTAAAAAGAAAAATCTCAGGTGGTATGTAACTTGTTACCAAACATCTCTGTTCTTGTGTATGGCTTTACTTATTGTACAAAGCGGAACAGCTTATATTTTGTTCTTGAGAATGATTTTAAAATGGGCTGACAAGGTGTGAAATTAGTGATCAGTTGACAACGACAAAATTCTGAGCAACTATGACGTTTTTCTACGGATTTATGTTTTTACTTCTCAGAAAATTTAATTTTTCCCTCAGGTTGAGAACTACTGTACTAGATGTGTCGGGTGTCTGCAAAATTATGTCGTTTTTTCCGCGTCCGTTGGTACTGCTCAAGCGAAAGTGGCAGTATCTTCCGCTCGCTGTAAGATGTGAAGGTTCTCGGCTAAAGTGCGCGTCATATATCTTGGCGGCCGAGTTTAGGATCGTTCTGCGCATCTGACGTCACAAAACACAGTCAGCCAATGAACAGAGAACGACGTTGCCAGATCTCGACAGCAGTGCAGAGCACGGACGAGTGTCTTCAGTTTTAGAAACGTTCAGTCATAAATAAAGTAATAGAACAAAAGCAATGTCTTGATAGCAGACTTTCTTTTACAGAAAGTTTGGAAAAAGCATTCTTTATACCAATTGCTTCATATTCTATTAATTAATTAAACCAAACAACCAATAAGACTCCTAATTCAGGCGATAGCAAGGAAAGGTGTTTGTTTCAATCTCACGAACTGCTTTTTCGCCATAAAGAACAGCGGTAATTGTTTATTTCCTATTGCACGTCGACGGAGCGTGAGTAATTCATAGTCATACCAACAGTGTTTATAAGTAGTTGCGTGAAGTGTTAGAGTCCTTACGGAGTTCTGCTGTTCTATGAGCTTAGGTAGCGGAATGGTTAAGGTGTTGGGCTGCCAAGTGAAGAGTTATGAGTTCAAACCTACTGCGGTGCTTGATATTTTCTTTATTTAAAAACAATATTGGAGTGCCTTACTTCACGAAATTTATTCGTTTGAATGAAATTTCTAGTGCTTTGCCTCTTCATTAACTTTTTCGCTGCTGCAGATACGTGCTCCCCGCATTCCGCGCTGTGCGCGATTTTGTCATCACTGCACTTCTCGCCTGTGCAGACACATGGTGTTCCCACTGGTTTGACACACTTATCATTCGATTTCACAAAAACTATTTGGCCAAAAAATTGATTTTTACACGTCTTCTTGCCTGATACCTTCCCCCCATAAATGACTTAATTTTGTTTTGATGTGCAGCATTAAATGTAGTAAACCATTGCACGAAATTTTGAAGAGTTTGCAGAGGTAAAAGTCCATAGCGTATACTTTCCGTATGGTCGATTTTAGTTGCCCCAATGTTGAGAATGAAATATGGACAAGATACCTAAATTTCATATAATATTTACTGTATAACAATATCTCATTTAATTTAAGTACCACATAGGTGTCGTATGTAATATTGAGAAATATTCCGTCTTTCGCGACTGTAATAAAAGTTTTATATACACACGGCGCGTTTGGCTTTATTTTAAAGCACTTCCATCGGTGAAAGGTATGGCACATACACAATGGTATTCATGTTCTATTTCTTGTTTTTGTTCCACAGTCGCAGTTTTACCAATGGTATTGTAATATATCCCTCTTCTGCGACTGTAATAAGCGACTTATTTAGACCAGACGCGTTTCTCTCTTTTGAGGCATCATAAGAGGACTGTATTTTGTGTCCTCCATTGCCAAGTCACCTTTCGTAGTTTTGTGCTGCAGTAGCACAATATTCAACGTTTGTGTTGGCTCATCAGTGTTTTAGCAAATAAATGCTGTTTGTGTGTGCCACACACAAAATTATATTTGACATAGCTCTGAGCACTTCACTGACAGACGGTATATTCAAGTCCTAATGTTTTTGTAAGTCCACAGTTTTGTTTAATATATTTTGTCTACTTCCTTTTGATTGATTGAAGTGCTTTAAAATAAAGCCAAACGTGCCCAGTGTAAGTAAAACTTTTGTTACAGTCGCGAAAGGTGGAATATTTCTCAATATTACATACGACACTTATGTGGTACTTAAATTAAATGAAATATATAGGTATCTTGTCCACATTTCATTCTCAACATTGTGGCAACTAAAATCGACCATACGGAAAGTATACTCTATGGTCTTTTACCTCTGCAAACTCTTCAAAATTTCGTGCAAAGGTTTACTATATTTAATGCTGCATAATAACTGCGTTGAACATCGAAACAAAATTAAGTCATTTATGGGGGGAAGGTATCAGTCAAGAAGATAGGTAAAAATCTAATTTTTGAGCCAAATAGTTTTTGTGGAATCGAATGATAAAGAGTGTCAAAGCAGTCGGAACACAATGTGTCTGCACAGGCGAGCAGTGCAGTGACAAAATCGCCCACAGCGCGGAATGCAGGGAGCACGTCTTTGTAGCAGCGAAAGGGTTAATGCGGCCGTGGTGGCTTTACTTCATGAACTGCGCGCTCCCTCCTACACGTAAGCTTGCGAACTATGCTATACTATGGCGCTGCTTCTATTGGCGCGTGCGTCGTGTGCAACTGGCAACGCAGCAATCTCCAGCGTCTGGGCGGGCATGCGCGAGCCGCCAAGATAAAAGAATTGAACTATAGTAACGGCGCAACGGTGCCCGGTGGAAAGTGCTTGAGACTGCAAGAAGAGTGTTTGGCGCAGCGCACGGCGCCTCTGGTGCGAACCAGCGAGTACAGCACCGCGGCGGCCGCAGCTGCGGACGCACCGGCGTCGGGCGCTGGGAAAACATTTGCCGAGGCTTGGCTTTCCTCCGCGCGCCTGCCGCTGCCGACCGCATCGCCGAAGCGCGCCGTAATTTTTCCTCCTCACGGCTAGCACGTGTCCAGGCATAAGCAACGTTTGTTTTTGTAGCCTCTAGTTCACCCCTCCCGCTCCGCCCCTTCCCCCCCCCCCCCCCCCACACCACTGCACCGAAAACCTCAAACCTCTCACGCTCGCGCCTCGGCCACGGCTACAGCCTCCGCCGCCACCGACACGTCCGCGTTTCTCTCGCGAAGTGTAAACAACTCCCGGAGGTCGCTGACCGGAAAATAAAATGTGTCGTACGGAAGAGATAGCGACAGGAGGATGCGATGCGAATGAACAATAAACAGCGCCCGGTCATGTCGTAATTAAAGCAGTGTTACTTTTTATTTCTGGCAGTGCGGAGCGCACGGCAGTCGTCACACAGCCATCCCATTACGGAATGGCGGCGTTTACAGGAATGAAACCGGTTTAATTACATCTCCGCGGATCAACACGGAGCCGAGGACGGGATTTCTTTTCTCTCTTTTTTTTCCACCCACCCACAGTGTTTGTGGACGTCGCAGTTCATAACACAGACGGAGAAAGAGAGAGAGAGAGAGAGCGAGAGAGAGAGAAAGACTGAAAGAGAAGAAGACAGCAGAAGAGAGTTTTACCCGAGATTAAGCTGTCGTTTGCATAAAGATATCAGATAAAAATGAGCTCATCAAGTTATCCTATAGGCTGTTTCTAGTCCTGGAGTAGATTATGTTACCGCTTTATCTACATCTGCATCTGCATGACTACTCTGCAATTCACAATTAAGAGCCTGGCAGAGTTTTCATCGAACCACTTTCACAATATTTCCCTTCTCGTTCCACTCTTTAACAGCGCGCGGGAAAATGAACACTTACATCTTTCCTTGCGATCTCTGATATTATTACAATGATTATTTCTCCGTGTAGGCGGTTGTAAACAAAATATTTTCGCATTTGGAGGCGAACGTTGGAGACTGAAATATCGTGAAAAGATTTGGACACAAAGAAAAAGGCCTTTGGTTTAATGATTGCCACTCCAGTTTATGTATCATATCCGTAACGCCCTCTCCTCTGTTTCGTGATATTCAAAACGAGCTTCCCCTCTTTGAAATTTTTCGATGTCCTCCGTCAGTACAATCTGATAAGGATCCCATACTGCACAGCAGTACTCTAGTAAAGACCTTTTGAAACGTACCATAGACGGTCTCTTCAGTTGATCTGTTGCTTCTTTTAAGTTTTCTGCCAATGAAACACAGTCTTTCATTTCCCTTCCCCATAGCATTACCTATGGGACCGTTCACATTTCAGTTGTTCGTAATTATAATCTCTAAGTATTTAGTTGAATAGACAACCTTTAGACATGCGTAGTTTATCATCTAACCGAAAATTAACGGATTCCTTGTAGCAACCATGTCGATGGAATCACAATTTTCATTATTTAGCCCCAATTGGAATTTTTCGCACCACACAGGTATTTTTTTTCGATATCGTTTAGAAATTGGTTTTGGTCTTCTAACGACGTTACTAGACATTGAATGACAGTATTATCTTCAAACAATTTAAGATGGCTTCTCAGATTGTTTTCTAAGTCGTTTATAAATTAGACGCTGCAGTCATGGACTGTGCGGCTGGTCCCGGCGGAGGTTCGAGTCCTCCCTCGGGCATGTGTGTGTGTGTGTGTGTGTGTTTGTCTTTAGGATAATTTAGGTTAAGTAGTGTGTAAGCTTAGCGACTGATGACCTTCACAGTTAAGTCCCATAAGATTTCGCACACATTTGAACATTTTTTTGTTTATAAATTGGGAACAGCAGAGGGCTTATAACACTACCTCCTGGAACGCCAGATATCACATCCGTTTTACTCGGTGACTTTCCGTCAATTATTACAAGCTGGGAACTTTCCGACAGGAAATCACGAGTCCAGTCGCACAAGTGAGATGATACTCCACAGTCACGCTACTCAATTATAAGATATATATATATATATACGGATATATAAAAAACGGACCACTGATTTGCGAACGCAGTGATGGCGCCCGATAGCGGCCCAGATGGCTTCCACAGGATTCAAGTCAGGAGAATTTATTCGCCGAGACATGAACGTGAGTTCACTATAATGACCCTTAAACCACTGTACCACAGTTCTGGCTCCCAGACATGGACAGTTATACTACTGTAAGATGATATTGTCGTCTTGGAAGACATCAAGCATAAAGGGATGCAGTCTTTCGCTACTGTCAGCGTATTTTCAATGACTACCATGAGTTTTGCCATTTTGGGAGCAAAATAACTGATGATGGTCGAAGTAGAGAGGATATAAAATGTAGACTGGCAATCGCAAGGAAAGCGTTTCTGAAGAAGAGAAATTTGTTAACATCGAGTATAGATTTCAGTGTCAGGAAGCCGTTACTGAAAGTATTTGTTTGGAGTGTGGCCGTGTATGGAAGCGAAACGTGGACGATAAATAGTTTAGACAGAAAGAGAATAGAAGCTTTCTAAATGTGGTGCTACAGAAGGATGCTGAAGATTAGATGGGTAGATCACATAACTAACGAGGAGGTACTGAATAGAATTGGGGAGAAGAAAAATTTGTGGCACAACTTGACTAGGAGAAGGGATCGGTTGGTAGGACATATTCTGAGGCATCAAGGGATCACCAATTAAGTATTGGAGGGCAGCGTGGAGGGTAAAAATTGTCGAGGGAGACCAAGAGATCAATACACTAAACAGATTCAGAAGGATGTAGATTTCAGTAGGTACTGGGAGATGAAGAAGCTTGTACAGGATAGAGTAGCATGGAGAGCTGCATCAAACCAGTCTCTGGACTGAAGACCACAACAACAACAACGCCATAGGTCCTACCCAAGCGCATGAGAATGTCTCCCATAGCCAGCCAGAGTGGCCGTGCGGTTCTAGGCACAACAATCTGGAACCGAGTGACCGCTACGGTCGCAGGTTCGAATTCTGCCTCGGGCATGGATGTGTGTGATGTCCTTAGGTTAATTAGGTTTAATTAGTTCTAAGTTCTAGGCGACTGATGACCTCAGAAGTTAAGTCGCGTAGTGCTCAGAGCCATTTTGTCCCCCTTATAGCTTAATATTTCTACTACCAGCTAGTGTTCTTGGGGCGCTGTACGTTTCGAGTCCTCGTTTAGCCCGATGGTGGGGTTTTTTAGAGACGACAAGCTACTTGGTGTAGCAAAAATGTGATTCACTCGAAGAGTCGACATTTTTCCATTGATCGGTGATATAATCCCGATGGTCCCGTGCCCACTGCAGTCTCAGTTGCCTATGTTCTTGGGTCAACATGTGAACACACAGGATGGTGTGCTGCGGAGCTCCATGTTCAACAGTCTACGATGAACGGTGTGCTCCGAAACACTTGTGCCTGCACCAGCATTGTGCTCTTTCGACGGAGATACCACAGATCACATCTATCCTACTTTACAGAGCAGACAAGCCCCTCGACTCCACGCTGTGTGAAGAGTCGTGGACTTCCATCCATTTAGCGTGTAGTGGTAGTTTCAGTGTCCATCTACCTCTTTCTGTAGATGCTCACGACAGAAGCACGTGAACATTCAACCAGCTTCACCGTTTCCGATTTACGCGTTCATAGGCTCTGGGTAATAATAGTTCACCCTTAGTCAAAGTCGCTTGTCTGGATGGATTTCCCTACCTGCCCGCAGCGGCACCAGGAAGCATCTATTGTCGCGGTGGGCAGTGGTCATAATGTTTTGGCTTATCAGTGTAATTTAATCAGAACTAGACAGAACACTGTTGTCACGACGACTGACATTTGCAACTTACTGTGAACTCTCTCGGGTGCCATTCGTGGCCAAACACAACAGCGCAACCTGCAGTCTCGGTTAGTATATGCATTGCTGTTCAAAGATGTATTTCCCGCGGTGTTTCCGTATTTTTGTCTAACCACAGTAAAGAAGGCAATCATCAAAACAAAATACAGCTATAAGGAAAATAACCCTTGTTGGAATAAATAAATAACAGCAGCAAGTCCTACGAATGTTCAGCTTGTACCCAATTCCACGAAGATATTATTTCTAGCAAAGTTTCATTGCAATTAAATATTTTAATATAATTTATATTTGCCAGAACGTTGATGAGAACCTCGTATCCAGTGTGAATATCAATTCTCGATGAGTAGAGCGAGAGAATATAAAGTATGTAGCATGGCACGTTACGTACGTTGGTTCAAAAAATGGTTCAAATGGCTCTGAGCACTATGGAACATAGCATCTAAGGTCATCAGTCCCCTAGAACTTAAACCTAACTAACCTAAGGACATCACACACATCCATGCACGAGGCAGGATTCGAACCTGCGAGCGTAGCGGTCGCGCGGTTCCAGACTGAAGCGCCTAGAACCGCTCGACCACACAGGCCGGCCGTACTTTGGTGCCTGGCGAAATGACAACGTGTTGCTCGTCCGCAAAAATGTGACGCAGCGTATGTAAACAAAGTATTTACAAATGCTGGACGTTGCGTACGCAAAGCGAAGTTTATATAGTTTGTTATACAGAGCACTTTTCATTATGTCTGTTTCATTTACAACTATGTAGCTCGTTGATGACGCAAGCAATCACTTAATGCAGGATTCGGTTACGAGTTAGTATTGGTTCCCTTTTGCAATTACATACATTTATTTTAAAACGGTAATTTCAGACTCAGCAATAAATAAAGATATCACAGGTTATTACTCAAAGAATAAACAACTGTGTAGTTCAAAAAATGGCTCTGAGCACTATGGGACTTAACATCTATGGTCATCAGTCCCCTAGAACTTAGAACTACTTAAACCTAACTAACCTAAGGACAGCACACAACACCCAGCCATCACGAGGCAGAGAAAATCCCTGACCCCGCCGGGAATCGAACCCGGGAACCCGGGCGTGGGAAGCGAGAACGCTACCGCACGACCACGAGATGCGGGCGAAATTGTGTAGTTAATAGTGTTTTTAGTGCGTTGCAATTTACCACATGAGCATAAAATACAGAGACAGCAAACAATGTTTTAAAAACAAGCCAGTGTGATCCCAATTAGAATTTTAAGGCAAGTAACCACAGTCACTGCTGAAAGCCTTTAAACAAAATTAACAAACACACTGTAAAACAGCAATGGAATAGCAAACGTTAATTTCAAAACACAGGCAACTGATTACCAAATGGGTGAGACAAAATGATGGTAAACTTGGTATCACAACCATTTAAACCTGCTGTAATGGAAAGAATGCCAGTTATGTAAAAAATTTCAGAAACATACAATATAACAGCAAATACAATAATAAAACGCAGTCATCAACCTCTAAGTAGGTCCGGCAAAAAAAAATTTTCGTGAGCGTTGAGATAGGCCCCCAAGAGTTGCATTCACTTCACAAAATGATAAGTCAGACTAGTGGCAGTCTAACGAGTGACTAATGATAATCTTGCTGAGGCTAGATGAGGTCCAATAAACCAAAGATGTAAAAATACTCCAAAGCGGGAACGGGCGGTCTGGACTCCGTGCGCAGAATACTGTGTTTAGAGCGCCTGGAACGAGAAAGGAATTACTACCACCAGAGTAGAAGAATCGCCAGTCAAACTAAAATCAAGAAAGCTGTCAAAACTACACGCCTCACCAGACAGCAGCGGCAAGGCGAGGAAGTGTACACTGCCGTTAGATACACTAAACCCCAGGGCAGGTAACTGGGGCGTTAGCGCCCACGAGACAGGAAAAATACCGCTGGTTGAACTTAACAAACCGTAACAAACTGAACGCAATAAATAGTAATTAGAACTCCAGGGAAGCTAATCAGATCCGCCTTCCCCAAACACTACACTCGCTGCTCTTCGCCTCGCCAACACTATAAGCAGCAACACGAACCCAAGTCACTGGCGAATCGCAAGGTCTCAAAATGGTGGAGGTTTCTCTCCTTGATTCCAAATGCACTCAACTTAAAGCTTGCAGGATCCGGTTTACGACGAGGTCGTGCACCCTAGCGACCACAGGTCTTCGATCCGGCAGTCCACGCGCGCTGCCAGCGGTCCCAAAGTGTTCTCGCACTGCGCGGACCTGGCTCCTCCTGAGTCCCCAACCGAACTGCACACTGACACGACCCGGAAAAAGCACGACGTCGCCCCAAAGGTAGGGCCACAGTTACTACATATCGATAACCGCCGCTGCTGCCACTAGCGGACAGGCAACGCTTGCGAAACCAAGTGGCGACAGTCAACACGAGAAGAAGACAAACAACCACAACCATGTCAACTAAACGATACGGTCTGGCGTCCAACAGAAGACGCAAATCTACAAATAGCCCCAACGCGAGCGGCAGCATGGTTCACGCTTGTTACCGCGGTCTTCATTCCGAAGACTCCACTGAAGACGCTCTTACATCAAAGCTTCCCATTGTAAGATTCTTCATCTCAAAATAACTACTGCAATCTACCTCCTACGTACATATGAATCTGCTTAGTGTTTTCAGGCCTTTGGTCTTCCTCTGCAGTTTGTATCACCTCCACGTTCTTCCATTGCTAAAGTGGCGGTCCCTTTATGCCTCAGGTGTCCTGTTAGCCAAGTCGTGTGCAAGACATATTAATTTTCCACAATTCTACCTCCTCATTAATTACTCGATACACTCATTTTATTTTCAGCGCACTTCTGTTGCACCACTTTTACCAATCTTCTATTCATGTATTGTCTGTGTGCAGTCCTGGATTGTTGTATCCACGGACCCAACCAACTCGCGCACGCTCGCCCTGACCGTGACATCGCTGGCCACTGTTCCGCCGGCTGGAGTGGCCGTGCGGTTCTCGACCGCTGCGGTCGCAGGTTCGAATCGTGCCTCGGGCATGGATGCGTGTGATGTACTTAGGTTAGTTAGGTTTAATTAGTTCTATGTTCTAGGCGACTGATGACCTCAGAAGTTAAGTCGCATAGTGCTCAGAGTCATTTTAGCCACCGTTCCTGTCGCGGCCGTCGGCGTCTCAGGGCGTTACCGCCGATGGAAGAGGTCGCGCCGTGGCTGAGCTCGGGTCCGCAGCGCCCTCTGCCTTTTGCATATAAGGAGGAGCGCTGGCCCCGAGACGGACAGTCTATTGTCGATTGTCTACTGCTAGCCTTTCGTGGAGCTTATAGCGGAGCCATTGCAGTGTGATATTTGCTATTGTATGCGACTAGGCTCAGTACGCGGATTACTCTTGGATATTACTTGGACTTGTATAGCTGGTGCACGTTTCGTCAGAAATAAAGATAAGTTATCTCTTCATTCTAGCTGGCGCATTTCTTGTTATTAACTATTTTTCGGCCAACAGACATAGCTACATCCTGGTCACTACCCACGCTTTATACAATTTGTGGTGGCTGCCCCCAAAAGTACCGCCGAGGACCTTGGGTTTGGGAGCCGTCACAAAATAGATCATCGACTGCATACCTGGTAGGTTGCGCGCCTGGCGCCAGTACCCCTTTCTTGTAGTGTCATCTATACCATCGATTTCGCTTTGGCTGACCGCGAGTCAGTTTTTCATCGCGGGATCGGCTATTTACGTCTGCGGCGTCGACGAAGCAGCTCCCACTGTGTGGTCTGTCGGTTGTGGTTACAATACGGTCGGCATATCGGCCCCTACATGGTACGCATGCTCATTGCGCGTGATATTACTGGAGTGCTGCGGCCGGAGACGGTGGAAAGGTTTCGGGTTTCGGCACGAGGGGTGGTGTTTGGCTTTCTCGCCACACAGTGCATGTTGAGAAGAAGAGCTTCCCGGAGCGTCGTCTGGCATTAACTGTTCGCCTGGGGATATGGCGTGTGTTTGATTTAAACAGGTTCAGTTGTGTGCTTATATATATTTGTTAATGTTTAACTTACGTAGTCTTCAGCGACGAGTCTGATATGTTAAGGTTGTGTCAAACATACCATGATAACGGGGCTTGGGCTTTCCATCTTAGTTTTCTACCACTTGAGGAAGGACCTGCAGCTATATGTAAGGAAACACGGTGAGCTCCATATTATTGAGTGATGGTATATCTAAATTTGTTGTAATCTTGGTCACTGAGTACCAAAATTTGCACCTTAACGAAGGAGGATGTTGTCTTGCGAAAAATGGTTCAAATGGCTCTGAGCACTATAGGACTTAACATCTGTGGTCATCAGTCCCCTAGAACTTAGAACTACTTAAACCTAACTAACCTAAGGACATCACACACATCCATGCCCGAGGCAGGATTCGAACCTGCGACCGTAGCGGTCACGCGGTTCCAGACTGAAGCCCCTGGAACCGCACGGCCACACTGGCCGGCTGTCTTGTGAAACTACACCAGATTCTATGAAAGTAAAGTTTAGGTGGGCTTTTGCCCGTTTAAAGTAATACTCAGCTGTTGCCATTACCTTTAAAAGAACAATCTTATTTACACGTGCACTGCAGTGTCTAAATGAATTCTTAAGTGTTGAGTTTTTGGTGCGATCCTTCCTGTTTTGATATGTTTTATTCTTCTGTGTAATGTGAATGTGCAGTGGCAAGTGTGCTGTTGTAGCCGATTTATGTTTCAGTTTTTCTGAGCTCAGTGTATTTCGTCCGGTATAGTGGGGCTTGAAGACTTGGTCGTTGCCACTGGAACTGTGTTACGTTAGACCGGGCTCCAGGCTCCTGGCCTTCTGTCTCGATCTCGTCTTTAAGTTAAGCATTTCTGTTGTCTTTGTTCCTGCCTCTGTCATGTCGTTAAGCTTTGTCGCTCGTTCCTCCGCCGCCTTTGCGGATGCACCTTCGCTCGAAATATGAATGTAAACCTGTAAAACTGGGCCAGTCTGTAATTAGTGACCGATCAGATTGCTGGACGCTCCACCTTATTAATTCTGTGTTCCCTTATCAACCACTTGTATCATATTTCTACTTTCTAAGCTGTTTTTGAAGTATTATTTGTATAAAGGATTTCATGTACGTCTGTTCTCAGGGAATGTTGAGAGGCTGAGGCGCTGTTATTTTATTAATTGTCTGTTACTTAATTAGTGCCTATTTATACTGGCATCACCTGCATTACTCCTTAGTCTGAAAAATGGTTCAAATGGCTCTGAGCACTATGGGACTCAACTGCTGAGGTCATTAGTCCCCTAGAACTTAGAACTAGTTAAACCTAACTAACCTAAGGACATCACAAACATCCATGCCCGAGGCAGGATTCGAACCTGCGACCGTAGCGGTCTTGCGGCTCCAGACTGCAGCGCCTTTAACCGCACGGCCACTTCGGCCGGCCCTTAGTCTGAAGTTCGTGTGCCCGGCGACTTCATTGCCAAGCGCTGAAGTTTTAGAAGTTGCCTAATTCTTATGAGTGTGTCTTATAATATGACTTAATGTTATACCTTGGTATCAATTTATGTTGCAAAAGGGAAGTCCTAGCACAAGATAGTCTTGTGGGTTCAGAGTATGGAAAGGTTTGATTGTGTTAAGCATTTACACCAACGCGAATTCTCTTAATGTTTCGTTCATTTGTTATGCAGATTTTAACATGGCTTTAAGAAAAATTTTATTGTGCTCCTGTGAGGATGTGAAATTTATCTTTTTTATTGTGTTTAAATTGTGCAGGCTGATAAACATTGTTTAGCACTAGCTGTGTATGTTTGGCCCTGCTGCTTCCTGTCGCATTATTGGACGCAAATAGCACGCCGATCATCGCAGCGCCGCGAAACGCCATCGAAAGGGAGAAGACACGCGTGCCAATGGAAAGAGCGGGCAGTTCTACATCTCCAGGAAGACAGAGTTCTGCGCCCGCTGTCAACGCTGATTTAACCAGCCGCCCGTCGCTGGACGCCCGAGTTCGGTCGCAGACCTTGAGAGCATCAGTGCTGAGTAATATCAAGACGTCACTTAGCTTGCGCTCTGCGAGTAGTAACAGTGAAAAGTACCGGCCTGTCGGAAGCAGAGGAAGAGAGTTTATTTTCGATTTAGAAAGAAAGTGTTCAATTAAAAGTCTAGTGCTATGTACAGATCATTACGGATTGCTACCAACGGCCATCGCAACTTCTTTCTTGTTTGTGTCGGTGTTGACTCTCGACAGTAACCGACACAACATGTGGCGACGAGGATTCCAGAACCTACGCTGTTCCGTCCAGCGCGTCACTAATATTTCTCTCTTTCAGTTCAGAGGCACAAATCCGTTAAAATGTTGGAACACATTAGGCAATTCTGACCCTACGACTTACCTTAGAGAATAGATTAAGGAAAGACAAACCTATATTTCTAGCATTTGTAGACTCAGAGAAAGCTTTTGACAATGTTGACCGGAATACTCTCTTTCAAATTCTGAAGGTGACAGGGGTAAAATACAGGGAGCGAAAGGCTATTTACAATTTGTATAGAAGCCAAATGGCAGTTATAAGAGTTGAGGGGCATGAAAGGGAAGTAGTGGTTGGGAAGGGACTGAGACAGGGTTGTAGCCTCTCCCCGATGTTATTCCATCTGTATATTGATTAAGCACTAAAGGAAACAAAAGAAAAATTCGGAGTAGGAATTAAAATCGATGGAGAAGAAATAAAATCTTTGAGGTTCGCCGATGGCACTGTAATCCCGTCAGAGACAGTAAAGGACCTGGACGAGCAGCTGAACGGAGTGGACGGTGTCTTGAATGGAGGATATAAGATGAACATCAACAAAAGCAAAACGAGGATAATGGAATGTAGTCGAATTAAAATGGATGATGCTGCGGGAGTTAGATTAGGAAATGAGACACTTAAAGTAGTAAAAGAGTTTTGCTATTTGGGGAGCAAAATAACTGATGATGGTTGAAGTAGAGAGGATATAAAATGTAGACTGGCAATGGCAAGGAAAGCGTTTCTGAAGAAGATAAATTTGTTAACATCGAGCATAGATTTAAGTGTCAGGAAGTCGTTTCTGGAAGTATTTGTAAGGAGTGTAGTCATGTATGGAAGTGAAACGTGGACGATAAATAGATTAGACAAGAAGAGAATAGAATCTTCCGAAATACGATGCTACAGAAGAATGCTGAAGATTAGATAGGTAGATCACATAACTAGTGAGGAGGTACTGAATAGAACTGGGGAGGAGTTTGTGGCACAACTTGACAAAAAGAAGGGACCGGTTAGTAGGACATGTTCTGAGGCATCAAGGGATCACAAATTTAGCATTGGAGGGCAGCGTGGAGGGTAAAAATCGTAGAGGGAGACCAAGAGATGAATACACCAAGCAGATTCAGAAGGATGTAGGTTGCAGTAGGTATTGGGAGATGAAGAAGCTTGTATTGGATAGAGTAGCATGGAGAGCTGCATCAAACCAGGCTCAGGACTGAAGACCACAACAACAAATTGCTACTGTGTTCTTTCTTGCAGACTAGCCGCAATGCTTTCGCTGTTTGTGTATAATTATTTTGTTGCAACGCTCCTCTCATTAAAATAGGCCGGCCTCTGTGGAAGAGTGGTTCTAAACGGTTTAGTCTGGAACCACGCTGCTGCTACGGTCGCAAGTTCGAATCCTGCCTCGGGGATGGATGTGTGTGATGCCCTTAGGTTAGTCAGGTTCAATTAGTTATAAATCTAGGGGACTGATGACCCCAGATGTTAAGTCCCATAGTGCTTAGAGCCATTTGAACCATCTGAACAATTAAAAGTGTCTCTAACAGGGCTTCTACACCACTTGCGCCTACCCCTCCGGTTGCTGCTGGCTTTGATCTAATGCCGTTTATTCAGCTGCTGGCTTTGATCTAATTCCATTTATTCAGTTTCTTAACCACCAAACGTCGCAGTTGATGGCGGCAGTCCAGCAACTCATTACTGCACAAGCCGCTGCTGCATCAGCTCCGCCACAACAGCCAGCCACATCTACGGTACCGCCTCTGTACATTCTACCGTTCCCAGCTTTCAACGACCAGCAACAGGGATAGAACGAGTACCGCTCTCAGGTGAGCGCTCATTGTGCTACACATCAAGTGTAAGGTACTGTGAAACTTTATTTGCTGTCAGCGGCCGGCACAGGAGTTTAGCGCCTCGCTCGAAAGTTATTCCCGACTAATAGGCCGGAGTTGCCAGTTTTTGAAAATTCAATTTCCACGCTCACTAAGTATTACGAGGATCAGCTGTAGATTCGTGCAGCTCGTTAAAAGTTCTTTTGACAACGGAAAAAGTCAGAACAGACGTACCGTCAGTGGGTCACTGAACTTCAGGGTTTGACACGAAAGCGTCGTTTCCGGTGTAGCTCTGCACAGTACTACAGTCGGGAAATGATTCATGATGCATTTGCGTACAATGTGCCACACAGTAGGATTCGTAGACAAATTCTCAAACACTCTGATCCTACCTTGAAGCAAATGTTACAAATTATTGAACATCAGGACGCGTGTGACACTGCCATGGAAAACTTTGAGGTAGCTTCCATTTGCAGGGTAACGCAAAGTGACAAAGAGGTGTGGCCTTGCGACCGACCAATGAACGCAAACGGACCAATGCGCTGTGAACAAAGTGAAATAGTCTCAACTCGTGCGTCTGCTATGAAATCGTGTCCCTGCTGCTTTTCCACACGTAAGCGACAGAACTGCCCTTCGCAGAACCCGACTTGGTTTGCTTGTGGAAGGCCACTTCATGTACAGTCTGTATGCCTGCAAAAGAATTAGAAACTCTACCGACATTCGCTCTCGCAAGCGCGGAGCACCTTCTCACTCAGTCAACGTACTTTTTTTTCCGAACACGCCAGCGGTACTAGTAATGACCGAATTCAGGAAATGCCTTCACTCCATCCAGGTGCTGTGCAGCGACAGTCCAACAAAATGTTTGTGAACTTAGTCATTGCCGGACGGCATGTGCGACTTTAGTTATACATTGGCGCTTCCGTTACGCTGCTTAATTGTACCGCTTATGAACAACTGACAAAATCTTGCATGCTACTTACTGCGTATAATGGTCAGGACATTCCAGTGCTTGTTACAACTAGTTTGCCTGATCCCAGTCTCGCATCAGATCAGTGACATCTACCATTCTGCGTTCATGAGACCGAGAAAATATTTTTGTTTTAGATTCCTTTCATTTGTTTGGTTTTTGTATTCAAGACAATTTACACTACTGGCCATTAAAATTGTTATACCAAGAAGAAATACAAATGATAAATGGGTATTCATTGGACAAATAAACTCCAGGAAATGGAAAAAAGAACACATTGACACCGGTGTGTCAGACCCACCATACTTGCTCCGGACACTGCGAGAGGGCTGTACAAGCAATGATCACACGCACGGCACAGCGGACACACCACGAACCGCGGTGTTGGCCGTCGAATGGCGCTAGCTGCGCAGCATTTGTGCACCGCCGCCGTCAGTGTCAGCCAGTTTGCCGTGGCATACGGAGCTCCATCGCAGTCTTTAACACTGGTAGCATGCCGCGACAGCGTGGACGTGAACCGTATGTGCAGTTGACGGACTTTGAGCGAGGGCGTATAGTGGACATGCGGGAGGCCGGGTGGACGTACCGCCCAATTGCTCAACACGTGGGGCGTGAGGTCTCCACAGTACATCGATGTTGTCGCCAGTGGTCGGCGGAAGGTGCACGTGCCCGTCGACCTGGGACCGGACCGCAGCGACGCACGGATGCACGCCAAGACCGTAGGATCCTACGCAGTGCCGTAGGGGACCGCACCACCACTTCCCAGCAAATTAGGGACACTGTTGCTCCTGGGGTATCGGCGAGGACCATTCGCAACCGTCTCCATGAAGCTGGGCTACGGTCCCGCACACCATTAGGCCGTCTTCCGCTCACGCCCCAACATCGTGCAGCCTGCCTCCAGTGGTGTCGCGACAGGCGTGAATGGAGGAACGAATGGAGACGTGTCGTCTTCAGCGATGAGAGTCGCTTCTGCCTTGGTGCCAATGATGGTCGTATGCGTGTTTGGCGCCGTGCAGGTGAGCGCCACAATCAGGACTGCATACGACCGAGGCACACAGGGCCAACACCCGGCATCATGGTGTGGGGAGCGATCTCCTACACTGGCCGTACACCACTGGTGATCGTCGAGGGGATACTGAATAGTGCACGGTACATCCAAACCGTCATCGAACCCATCGTTCTACCATTCCTAGAGCGGCAAGGGAACTTGCTGTTCCAACAGGACAATGCACGTCCGCATGTATACCGTGCCACCCAACGTGCTCTAGAAGGTGTAAGTCAACTACCCTGGCCAGCAAGATCTCCGGATCTGTCCCCCATTGAGCATGTTTGGGACTGGATGAAGCGTCGTCTCACGCGGTCGGCACGTCCAGCACGAACGCTGGTCCAACTGAGGCGCCAGGTGGAAATGGCATGGCAAGCCGTTCCACAGGACTACATCCAGCATCTCTACGATCGTCTCCATGGGAGAATAGCAGCCTGCATTGCTGCGAAAGGTGGATATACACTGTACTAGTGCCGACATTGTGCATGCTCTGTTACCTGTGTCTATGTGCCTGTGGTTCTGTCAGTGTGATCATGTGATGTATCTGACCCCAGGAATGTGTCAATAAAGTTTCCCCTTCCTGGGACAATGAATTCACGGTGTTCTTATTTCAATTTCCAGGAGTGTATATTGTACTAGAACTGACTTGTGATTACATGTTCACGCAGTTTGGGTGCATAGATCCTGAGAAATCAGTCCCCAGAACAACTACCTCTGGCCGTAATAACGGCCTTGATACGGCTGGGCATTGAGTCAAACAGAGCTTGGATGGCTTGTACACGTACAGCTGCCCATGCAGCTTCAACACGATACCACAGTTCATCGAGAGTAGTGACTGGCGTATTGTGACGAGCCAGTTGCTCGGCCACCATTGACCAGACGTGTTCAGTTGGTGAGAGATCTGGAGAACGTGCTGGTCAGGGCAGCAGTCGAACATTTTGTGTATCCAGAAAGGCCCGTGCAGGACGTGCAACATGCTGTCGTGCATTATCCTGATGAAATGTAAGGTTTCGCAGGGATCGAGACATATCTGAAATGTAACGTCCTCTGTTCAAAGGGCCGTCAATGCGAACATGAGGTTACCGAGACGTGTAACCAATGGCATCCCATCCCATCACGCCGGGTGATACGCCAGTCAGGCAATGACGAATACACGCTTCCAATGTGCGTTCAAAGCGATGTCGCGCAACACGGATGCGACCATCATGATGCTGTAAACAGAACCTGGATTCATCCGAAAAAATGACGTTTTGCCATTCGTGCACCCAGGTTCGTCGTTGAGTACACCATTGCAGGCGCTCCTGTCTGTGATGCAGCGTCAAGGGTAACCGCAGCCATGGACTCCGAGCTGATAGTCCATGCTGCTACAAACGTCGTCGAAGTGTTCATGCAGATGGTTTTTGTCTTGAAAAACGTCCCCATCTGCTGACTCAGGGATCGAGACGTGGCTGCATGATCCGATACAGACATGCGGAAAGATGCCCGTCATCTCGACTGCTAGTGATACGAGGTATCCAGCACGGCGTTCCTTATTACCCACTGATTCCATATAATGCTAACAGTCATTGGATCTCGACCAACGCGAGCGGCAATGTCGCGATACGATAAACCGCAATCGCGATAGGCTACAACCCGGCCTTTATCAAAGTCGGAAACATGATGGTACGCATCTCCCCTTCTTACGCGGGGCATCACAACAACATTTCACCAACCATTTGACCAACGCCGGTCAACTGCTGTTTGTATATGAGAAATCAGTTGGAAACTTTTCTTATGTTAGCACGTTGTAGGTGTCGCGACCGGCGCCAACCTTGTGTGAATGCTTTGAAAAGCTAATCATTTGCATATCACAGCATCTTCTTGCTGTCGGTTAAATTTCGCGTCTGTAGCACGTCATCTTCGAGGTGTAGCAATTTTAATTGCCAGTAGTGTACTTTCAACTTTCAACCCAAAAGACAGTGTTCCTTATTTGACTGAGCAGTTTCCTGATCTGTTTTCTGGAAGACTTAGCAGAGCAAATAATGTCATGGAGCACGTGACAATAAGGACAATTCGCAACCTAAGTTTTCTCGTGCGCATCCCGTTCCTCATGCACCTACAGACAAAGTTGGAACTGAACTTAAAGAATGCCAAGACAATGCTCCTCTCCAGGCTAGTTAATGGTCTTCTGCCTTATTCATCTTACCAAAGCCTCCTGGAGAGCTTCGTCTTTTTGTTGAATTTAAATCCACTGTGAATCTACAAACAATAAATTCGACGTCAGCATGCGCCAAAGGCCATCGTGCAGGTGTCAACCCCTCTGTTGGAGGAATGGAACGTCCTGCCACAGGAACTCCTTTCCAACCTTCTGCGCAGCATGGGAGCCCGTTGTAGAGCATGCGTTGCCCTCTATGGTCATCACACACCCTATTGTGTACCATGTGCCACCGTTTGTAACGTCCAGGGGCCCATCATGAAAGGCGGCGATTTCAGTGTAATTGTAATTCTTGTCTTCGAACGAAAGTGTGATTTCTGTTCGTGTCGCGTATTTCTTTCATTTTTCTGTGCTATGATGTAGCAGTTCTTTCAATATATGTTTCAAGTATCACCGAGCTCTATCACTTGCCAGTGAAACGTCATGCGAAACTTACTTCCGTCCTTAAGTTTTGCTTATTGTTGTATGGCTATGTAGTCGTATTGACAATATTGACCAAATCGGATATCTCCCTGATACAATATTCCGTTCAGTGGTGCGCAAGGTAAAGCTGTTATTGTATTGTCTGGAACTGGGGACCTATAAACGACGGAGAGGCTTCGTCTCCGCCGTAGCCCTCAGTGGTTCACAACCCCACAACAGGCTACAACAGCCCCCCCCCCCCCTCCCCGGATGAGTGTAACCCCAATGTTTACGTGGTAGAGTAATTATGGTGTACGCGTACGTGGAGAATGTGTTTGCACAACAATCACCTACAAAGTGTAACTGAGGCGGAATAAGGGGAAAAAATGCGAGTGATAGTTTGAGCATTACAGTGCTTTGTTAGATATGGTTCTATTAGGCGTTATTATGCCCTTGTCTTCTACATCTACATCTACATCCGTACTCCGCAAGCCACCTGAGGGTGTGTGGCGGAGGGTACCTTGTGTACTTCTATCGGTTCTCCCTTCTATTCCAGTCTCGTATTGTTCGTGGAAAAAAGGATTGTCGGTATGCCTCTGTGTGGGCTCTAATCTCTCTGATTTTATCCTCATGGTGTCTTCCCGCGATGTACGTAGGAGGGAGCAATATACTGCTTGATTCCTCAGTGAAGGTATGTTCTCGAAACTTCAACAAAAGCCCGTACCGAGCTACTGAGCGTCTCTCCTGCAGCGTCTTCCACTGGAGTTTATCTATCATCTCCGTAACGCTTTCGCGATTACCAAATGATCCTGTAACGAAGCGCGCTGCTCTCCGTTGCATCTTCTCTATCTCTTCTATCAACCCTATCTGACACGGATCCCACACTGCTGAGCAGTATTCAAGCAGTGGGCGAACAAGCGTACTGTAACCTACTTCCTTCCTTCCACTTTCACACTATTTCTCTTCTTCCTTCTTTTGAAGTAACTTAGGTAGAAAGTTTTAAAGCTTGGGTTATTTGCGTGGACAAATAATTTGCAATGTCAAACGAAGCGAAAAGAGGCAAAGAAATCTGAGGGCTAACTAAGGATTGAACATGGGACATTTGCTTTGTAGTCTGACACTAAACAACTTATCCACCACGCTACACCAAGGTTATTTAATTACAATAAAAACTAAAAAGATGGGCAGCTCGTTTCGTATTACAACTAAATAAGGGAGAGAGTGTCACGGATATGATACATGAGTTGGTGTGGCAATCATTAAAACGAAGTCGTTTTTCATTGCGGCGAGATGTTTTCACGAAATGTCAATGACGAACGTTCTCTGAGTGCTAAAATGTTTTGTTGACATCCATAGAAACTGTCACTGTACTAAAATAATAGAAATCAGAGGTGGAACGGAAATATTTAAGAGCATTTCTCCCGTGCGATGCTAGAGAGAAACGGTAGAGAAATAGTGTGAAAGTGGTTGTTAAAACCAAGTATCGCATATAAGTAATTGAAACTACTGCGCTTAACGTTTGGACTGGGTGGCGGCAGAAGAGCGATCTTTCTATGTGCAGAATATCCTAATCTTATTACGTAAAAAACATTAGTGGACTTCTTTTTAGCTTCGGAGTAACAGAAGGCAGTTCTGCAAGCCTAGTGATACAACAACGTTAAAGAACGTCATATTCATGACGGTAGGCAATCGGTTGAACTAACTTCTTATGAAGTGTTTGTTATAAATCCGTCACAGCTGCAATGCATATGCCGGCCGCTGTGGCCAAGCGGTTCTAGGCACTTCAGTCTGGAACCGCGCTGTTGCTACGGTCGCAGGTTCGAATCCTGCCTCCGGCATGGATGTGTGTGATGTCCTTAGGTTAGTTAGGTTTAAGTAGTTCTAAGTCTAGGGGACTGATGACCTCAGATGTTAAGTCCCACAGTGCTTAGAACCATTTGAACAGTTTGCAATGCATATATTTTAGCGAGAAGTTTCGGACCAACTGGTTCGTTCTCAGGTCTGACCTAATGAGGCTGCACTGCATTTGTATAGTAAGCATATGTACAGCGTGACATTTATCCACCGCCGCTGTGTGATCCTTGTGTAGCCAGTACGGAGCCGGTTATCAACATGAAGATATCCGACAGCAATGGATGTCCTCTGATGTATTGGACACCTCTGTTCCTTGCTCATGGGTTATGGCTTTTATTTTAGTGTACTCTGTGTTTCATGAGAGCACCATTTCTGTGAATTTAACTCCATGTTTTCAATGGCCAGATGGCAATGTTGCGCACGAAGGGTCTTTATAATTGATGTATGATCTGAAAATGGCCATATAACATTTCTGACACTAGTAATCAAGATCTGTATCAGCTGGGATCTGGACAGCAAAACTCTTGTTTCGGAAGCGTTTTTGCGTAGATGTAGAGATCTCTCTCCTTTCAGGCACCATAGTGTGAATAGCAGAGAAGTAAGAAACCTCAAAACTGGTATAGGGATGTTAACTGAAGGTTGAGTTTCGCCTTTGTTTTTAGTAGAGAATGTCGTACACATTGTTTAATGACGTTATGACTAACGATAAGATGCAAATACACTGAATTTGGATCTTCTGCATTGCTATTCAACCATGTAACTAGTAATTTTCAAGTTTCGGTCACAGTTCCTAATTACTTAAAGGACAGCATTCTTCAGCAAAAAAGTCGTTCTCGTTTATTTCCTTCATAATATCAGGTGTTATGAAACAGGCTTCAGATATTACATACTTCCATTCACTTGGTAACCTTGAGATCCATTACTCTTCTTTTCTCAGATTAACGCAAAAATATTGTCCCAGGGCGAAAAGCTATGTCCCAAAGCAATAAATTTTTGCTCTAGTGCTGTAAAATAATCAGTCAAAACAAGCTAGTTGTATGAAAGTGTCATTTTTCCGTTGTTGTTTTGCCCAAACCAATGGTCAGATCAAACAAATTATTCTAGTGCACAATTTTTACATTATAGTGGTATACAACGTTCTTGTATGTAACACATTTTATGTAGTTTTCTGAGGCACGTCTTTACCAGATACAGAAATGTAATTTTTTTCCTCTGTTCCTCCTGCTTACCTTAACATTCTGACTCCAGTTTGATAGCTCTGCTTTTCTTCCTATTCTTTTATTTAACGATATAATATCCATTGATTGACTGTTCTGTAGGTTCTTGGAAGACACAATATCCTTTGGAGTGATGCTTACATCAGCCACAACGTTCTTCCAGGATGATCAACAAAGACACCCGTTGCTATGGTAGCATGTTCCATGTGATGGACTACTTTATCCCGGTGAAAACTCAATATTGTCAAAAATGTCTTGTGCGGCCTTCTTTGAGCAAGGCCTTTATTTGTTTGGCAGGCATCAATAGAGAACGCTCTCTGTGAATTTGTAAACACGGATAAAAAAAAAAAATGGTTCAAATGGCTCTGAGCACTATGGGACTCAACTGCTGAGGTCATAAGTGTCCTAGAACTTAGAACTACTTAAACCTAACTAACCTAAGGACAACACACACATCTATGCCCGAGTCAGGATTCGAACCTGCGACCGTAGCGGTCGCGCGGTTCCAGACTGTAGCGCCAGAACCGCTCGGCCACCAGCGGCCGGCTAAACAGGGATAAAACTGGTCATCCTGATGTGGTATAATGCTTTCATTTGAGAGGTCTAAGTCCAGCTAATATTAAAGCTGAGCTAGATTCTACTCTCGGGTGAGAATGCTTCTTCGTTTACAACAAATGGTTCAAATGGCTCTGAGCATTATGCGACTTAACTTCTGAGGTCATCAGTCGCCTAGAACTTAGAACTAATTAAACCTAACTAACCTAAGGACAACACACACATCCATGCCCGAGGCAGGATTCGAACCTGCGACCGTAGCGGTTACGCGGTTCCAGACTGAAGCGCCTTTAACCGCACGGCCACACCGGCCGGCCGTTTACAACAGTAAAATGTTGGGTGGCAGAGTTGAAGCGAGGCCGTACGAGCTTCGAAGGCGAACATCGCAATGGTCAACCAAATGAAGTGGCCACATCAGAAATTGTGAAGAAAATACGCAAAATGACATTAGATGAACGTCGACTGAAAAATGTACCTGCTAGCAGACATCTTAGGGATTTCAAAAGGTGCCGTCAGGTCGGATAATCACTGAAATTTACGGACAGGAACTGTGCACAAGGAGGTGCAGCGTTTTCTCACAATGGAACAAGAACAATGTCTTTAGTATGTCTCAGTAGAGCGTTTGGCAATGTTTCTCCGCAATGAAGCAGAGTTTTTTGAGTTTATTCATTGCCATCGATTTATTACTTCACATCTGAGACGAAAGAATAGTCAAAATAGTGAACTGAAAGGGGAGGTTGGCTCCAAAGAAGGCGAAGACAGATCCATTTGCAAGAAAATTCGTGATGTCAGCTTTTTTGTTGGGGGGGGGGGGGGGGGGGACTCGCTTGGGAAAATTTTCGTTGATTATCTCAAAAAAGGAAAATCAGTCAATTTCAAGTATTATATTATCTTACTGCAGTGTTTTACTGATGAAATTGCGCAGAAACGGCCGCAGTTAGCGAAAAAGAAAGCTTGGTTTTATCACGATAATGCACTTCTTCCTTCGTATGTATTTTCCACGGGTGGTCTAAGGTTCGCAATAGAGGCTTCCGCTGTGCAGAAGTTCGAACGCTATTTGTGAGGTAATAAGCGTCTAGAATCGAAGTGAACAATATAAAAATAAAAGTCAAACAGTGATAAATGTAATTTTTCATTGGAATATCGCAGTGTTTGTATTTAATTCTTTTTAAAGCATTAAATATTCCATATGATCTGTTTAAACATAAATATTAATTACGTTTGGAAAACAGTAAATAAAACATTTGTCGTATTAAATTTCATTACAATAAGCTCTTGTATGTATTTGCATGCGACGTTTATTATAAAGAAACAAACTGCGGGCTTTTCTAGTATCCGATGAGCTATAGGACTGAATTAATAATTTCTTGTGAGAGAGAAATCACATATATATATTTCCGGGAAGACCAGCCGTCAGAAACGAAACTGACAAACGGTAGGCGTCATGGAAGTGTTGTGTGTCCGTAATATTTTGGTGCCGAAACCCGGGAGGAAATTGCGATTTCCTGCGTGATTTCAACAATTAACGGCTTACTTCATGCTGTAGGAAACAAGAGGCGACGTCGGACCGCATCACAAGCTAAGTCTATTCCAATATAATATTATCGCATGAACTGGTTGCTTCAAAACAATTTTTGCGGCTTTGTATTTCAAGCCTGAAACTTGCACTCAGAGTAGCTAGTTTTGTTAAAAGTTTTTCGTTCACTTACGTTTGCGCATACGCTGCTTGTTTAACGTTTAAGCTATTCACAAGCGCACTCGTAAACAATCTTACAACAGACGTCTTTAGTAAGACATAATGCAGGACGAATCAGAGATACAGTTAGCAAACTTCAAAAGAAAGCGAACTAGGGAGAGGACTAATGCTACGCAGTTTTGAGCTGCTGTTGATGCTCTTACCACAGAAAGCCCGTTTGATGATTTTGAACATTATAGGGAACGTCTTCAAGAAACTCTAGAGAAGCTCGTTTCATTATATGGCGCTATTCATAATTTTCTCTCTGACGATGAATACAATGCAGACGTGCTGAGCTGTGAGGAATATATAGACAAAGTCAAACGCGCTATACAGAAGGCAACAAAAGCAATTGATTACAAGCTTTCATCCACAACGTCGCAGATGAATATCACGTCACCACCAGTGTTCACACAACCAACTGTATTCCACTCTGTCAAGGTACCAGCAATTAAGCTTGAGTCATTGTGTGGAGATGTCGAAATGTGGTCCCGCTTCTCGTAACAATTTGAATCGACCATTGATAAAGACCCAACCCTTTCTACAGTAAACAAACATGTTTTCCTACGAGGGTATCTGTCAGGCGAACCGAAGTTGCTAGTAGATGGAATACCTATAACGGCTAACACGTATGAAGAAAAAAAGAAAATTTTATTGAATAGATACGGAGATAGCAAACGCATTATACAGGCGCACCTCGATTATTTGGATGCACTAGAGCCTGCGCAGTCAGCGACACCTGAAACGCTAAACAGTACATTCCTGGAACGTAACCGTCGTATTCAAGCACTGCGTGCCTTAGGAGAAGACGTCGTGGCATACGGTAAAATTCTCACTCCGAATATTCTGCGTGCATTTCCCGCTGAAATGTGCCAGAAATGGGTCATTCATGCTAGAAGAACCGAAGTAGCGGAAGGAGATGTACTGAAACTACTTAACTTTTTGGAAGAAGAAGTTCGTGGTGCTCTCACTGCACAAAAGATTCGCACAGAATATCAGTCATCTCCTAGCTTCACGCCCGCTGCAGCAGCGTTTCACATAAATTTAAAGCAAGCGAAAAATCCGCGTAAGCCTAAACGAGAAGTACCGGTAGAGCCATATTGCGTATTCTGCGATGCTCGCTCTCATTGGGCCCAAGACTGCAATATAGTAACTGACAGACAACAACGTATCGATAAACTAAAGCAAGATAATCGCTGTTTTATATGTCTAAACCGAGGCCACAATGCTAGAAACTGCAGTAAGAAGGGCGAGGTCTCGTGTTCTAAGTGCAAGAAAAGTCATCACAAAGCTATCTGTACTGACATTTCTGCCTCTTCTTCATCTTCTCAGCAAATTAGCTCTACATCTGTAGGGAGAATCGACGTAAGTTCAGCAGGTTTTACTTATCTTCAGACAGCTCGAGTTTTGGTCAGTGGACCCGCAGGATCAAGCAAACTTACTCGCTGCGTTCTGGATAGCGGTAGTCAGTCAAGCTTCATTTCCAAGTTCCTGATTGATGAGATAGGATTAAGAACTATAGAACATCGTGATCTATCTGTCAACGCCTCTGAAATGCCATCCACAACTTCAACGCATCGTAGAGTCGTAGAATTCACACTACAGGGTACATGGACTAATTCCAAGACGTCTATGACTGCGTTTGAAAGCACATACTCATTTTCCGCGCACCCAACTGTGCCTTCCGATTTAAGAAAACTTGTACGCACACGGGGACTTCAGTTTGCGGACCTAAGGGATGGTACAGAAGACCTTCCCATCGAGATTCTTATCGGAGCAGATTACTACTGGAAAATCGTTAAAGATTCCCCTCCGATTCGACTAACGTCATCAGTTGTTCTGGTACCTTTCATTCTAGGTTGGATTCTTAGTGGAAGCAAATCAGTCACCACGGCTAACCTTGTGACGGCAAACTACATCAGTTTAGAGACAGCGACAAGAACAAACAATATTTTACGACGTTTCTGGAATTTAGAAACAATGGGAATCACAGAAGATGAAACAACAACTCTGGATCAGAAGGAATTGGCGTTATTGCAAGATAATGCTACTATCTTCCATGCCACGCACTAGAGCTGAAGGAGCTCTGGCAGGCTCTCATGGCAAGCAAGACGCAAAAGTACCTCGCCCAGCAAGCCATGACTTGGAAATTCATCGCCCCACACGCGCCTTGGTGGGGAGGATTCTGGGAACGGATGGTGGGATCTGTCAAACGCTGCCTGAGAAAAGTTTTAGGACAGTCACAGTTGGACGAAGAAGGTCTCAACACAGTCCTGGTCAGCATAGAAGCAGCACTAAACTCTAGACCAATTACGCAAGGGGGAGAGGAATCTGAGCCACTGACGCCCGCACATTTCCTTGTAGGTGATCGACTCACAACACTACCTACTGGTCCAGAATCACCAGTTAGAAAGGACTTGTCCAAGGAATTTCAACGGCTGCAGAAGATGGTAGAACACTTCTGGAACAGGTGGAAGGAAGAATATCTGATCCAGCTCAAAAACTTCGATGAAACTCATCAACCAAGGCCAGGTTCAGGAAGACTCCAGCTGGGTGATGTCGTTCTTCTACAAGAGGATGTTCGTCCACGACACATGTGGAGGAAGGCACGGATAGAAGATTTTCATGAAGGAAGAGATGGAAAAATACGAACTGTAACCTTACGAACTTCAGAAGGATCCATGATCTCACGTCCCGTTCAACTGGTCATTCCTCTAGAAATTGACCAGGGTGGGGAGGGTGTTGCGGGTTAATATTTGTAATTATAGACGCTCTGTAAATATTGATTATCCTTGAATTAATGTTTTATATTCCATGATGTACGTTCCTTGGAGAGAAATAAATTAATGTTGTATTGGAATCACGGTGTTGTGTGTCCGTGATACAGAGATTATCTAGGATACGGTAAAGATTAGTAGTAGCGAATATTAGTTAATAATAGTGAGTCACTCAGCTTGGCAAATTATTTTAGTGCTGAATGTCACTTTGTTTTGGGTGCCCCTGTAAGTTACTTATGGGTAGAAACAAGCAGTCATCGTTTTTTGTTGTCCTTTTGCAAAGTTTTTGTGGGCGGAAACTACATTACTTGTTTGTTTACCAACATAATGTATGCACGTATTTTAGAGTTATTTTTGCGGTATATTATAGTTTATCTATTTTGAGATAAGATTAAACTATGTTACTGCTGAAGAGAAATATTGTTCTGAATTCTTGTACTACCAGAGTACGGAACTGTTCATTCCACGTGGCTGAGTACAAGGGATTTGTCATTCATATGTGCTCTGGTACTGTAATTTATCATTTAATAAAGTTGAGACCCAGCAAGTCCCTTGGTCAACTCTTTTCGTTTTTGTTCACCTTTAATTATAGAAATGAGGAAGGGGGGGTTGAGTTACATTTGTTTAATGGGAACTGATAGAACACTGACTGCGAGATCTGTCTTCATTTCCTCTTTTTAACCTTTTGTAGTCTAACATGGTTCTAGGTACACTCATTTGCTTTACAATCTAACTTTGGGAGAGAGGTGTGCTGTGAATACGAGAAAGGCAATGTGTTGTGAGGTTCGGTGGAACGAGGCTTGAGGGAGCCGTGGGAATGCCGGCTTTTGCAGAAACAGGGGGAGGAGAAATAGTAGGTGGGGTGCAAGCTTCCTTGGCAAAGGATGGAAGTCGCTTTGCCACATGGAGAGCGGATGGACAGAACATTACCCATTTACAGGACGGTAAGCAGGTGGCCGAGATAAAAAGCCAATGTTTCAGAGAACGGAGCTCTGTCTGTGGGTGGTAGGCCCTAGAAGCTTCTTAAGTGATATATTTGGGCAAATAAATGTCTCCTGCCTTTCCTAAAAACTTGAAAAAACAGCACAGATCTATTTAACGACTAGCGTGAAGAAGGCTATGCGAGATGCGTTCAATGAATTCGAAAGTAAAGTTCTATGTACTGACTTGGCTAAAAATCCTAAGAAATTTTGGTCTTATGTCAAAGCGGTAGGTGGATCAAAACAAAATGTCCAGACACTCTGTGACCAAAATGGTACTGAAACAGAGCATGACAGACTAAAGGCCGAAATACTAAATGTCTTTTTCCAAAGCTGTTTCACAGAGGAAGACTGCACTGTAGTTCCTCCTCTAGATTGTCGCACAGATGACAAAATGGTAGACATCGAAATAGATGACAGAGGGATAGAAAAACAATTAAAATCGCTCAAAAGAGGAAAGGCCGCTTGACCTGATGGGATACCAGTTCGATTTTACACAGAGTACGCGAAGGAACTGGCCCCCCTTCTTGCAGCGGTGTACAGCAGGTCTCTAGAAGCGTTCCAAAGGATTGGAAAAGGGCACAGGTCATCCCCGTTTTCAAGAAGGGACGTCGAACAG
Source organism: Schistocerca serialis cubense (assembly GCF_023864345.2). Taxonomy (NCBI): domain Eukaryota; kingdom Metazoa; phylum Arthropoda; class Insecta; order Orthoptera; family Acrididae; genus Schistocerca; species Schistocerca serialis. The sequence continues at coordinate 219,003,959 of NC_064645.1, forward strand.
ATGTGCAGAACTATAGACCTATCTCTAACGTCGATCAGCTGTAGAATTTTGGAACACGTATTATGTTCGAGTATAATGACTTTTCTGGACACTAGAAATCTACTCTGTAGGAATCAGCATGAGTTTCGAAAAAGACGATCGTCTGAAGCCCAGCTCGTGCTATTCATCCACGAGACTCAGAGGGCCATAGACACCGATTCCCACGTAGATGCCGTGTTTCTTGACCTCCGCAAGGCATTCGGTACAGGTCCTCACAGTCGTTTAATGAACAAAGTAAGAGCATATGGACTATCAGACCAATTGTGTGATTGGAATAAAGAGTTCCTAGATAACAGAACTCAGCATGTCATTCTCAATGGAGAGAAGTCTTCCGAAGTAGGAGTGATTTCAGGTGTGCCGCAGGAGAGTGTCGTAGACCCGTTGCTATTCACAATATATATAAATGACCTTGTGGATAACATCGGAAGTTCACTGAGGCTTTTTGCGGATGATGCTGTAGTATATCGAGAGGTTGTAACAATGGAAAATTGTACTGAAATGCAGGAGGATCTGCAACAAATTGACGCATGGCGCAGGGAATGGCAACTGAATCTCAATGTAGACAAGTGTAATGTGCTGCGAATACATAGAAAGAAAGATCCTTTATCATTTTGCTACAATATAGCAGGTCAGCAACTGGAAGCAGTTAATTCCATAAATTATCTCGGAGTAGGCATTAGCAGTGATTTAAAATGGACTGATCATTTAAAGTTGATCGTCGGTAAATCAGATGCCAGATTGAGATTCATTGGAAGAATCCTAAGGAAATGCTATCCGAAAACAAAGAAAGTAGGTTACAGTATACTTATTCCCCCACTGCTTGAATATTGCTCACCAGTGTGGGATCCGTACCAGACAGGGTTGATAGAAGAGATAGAGAAGATCCAACGAAGAGCAGCGCCCTTCGTTACAGGATCATTTAATAATCGCGAAAGCGTTACGGAGATGATAAACTCCAGTGAAAGACTCTGCAGGAGAGACGCTCAGTAGCTCGGTACGGGCTTTTGTTGAAGTTTCGAGAACGTACCTTCACCGAGGAGTCAAGCAGTATATTGCTCCATCCTACGTATATCTCGCGAAGAGACCATGAGGATAAAATCAGAGAGATTAGTGCCCACACAGAGGCATACCGACAATCTTTCTTTCCACGAACAGTACGAGACTGTAATAGAAGGGAGAACCGACAAAGGTACTCAAAGTACCCTCCGCCTCACACCGTCAGGTGGCTTACGGAGTATGGATGTAGATGTAGATGTAGATGTAGATGCTGTTGCAGAATGGCCTACTATCCTTTTAGGAAGCGTTTTAACATTTTATGGGACTTGTGATGCTAGGCTAGCTAGTGGGTGAATGAGCTACAATGTTGGTATTTCGCCTGTCTCATACATCTTGCTCACCAGACGGTAGATTTTTGTCAGGACTGGCTCTCCCAAGGCTGTCAGTAATTCTAATGGAATGTTGTCTACTCCAGGGGCCTTGTTTCGACTCAGGTCTTTCAGTGCTCTGTCAAACTCTTCATGCAGTATCATATCTCCCATTTCATCTTCATCTACATCCTCTTCCATTTCCATAATATTTTCGTTAAGAACATCGTCCCTCTATTGACCCTCTATACACTCCTTCCACCTTTCTGCTTTCCCTTCTTTGCTTAGAACTGGGTTTCCATCTGAGCTCTTGATATTCATACAAGTGGTTCTCTTTTCTCCAAAGGTCTCTTTAATTTTCCTGTAGGCAGTATCTATCTTACCCCTAGTGAGATAAGCCTCTACATCCTTACATTTGTCCTCTAGCCATCCCTGCTTAGCCATTTTGCACTTCCTGTCGATATCATTTTTGAGATGTTTGTATTCCTTTTTGCCTGCTTCATTTACTGCATTTTTATATTTTCTCCTTTCATCAATTAAATTCAATATGTCTTGTGTTACCCAAGGGTTTCTACTAGACCTTGTCTTTTTACCTATTGATCCTCTGCTGCCTTCACTATTTCATCCCTCAAAGCTACTCATTCTTCTTCTACTGTATTTCTTTCCCCCATTCCTGTGAATTGTTCCCTTATGGTCTCCCCGAAACTCTGCACAACCTCTGGTTCTTTCAGTTTATCCAGGTCCCATCTCCTTAAATTCCCGCCTTTTTGCTGTTTCTTCAGTTTTAATCTACAGTTCATAACCAATAGATTGTGGTCAGAGTCCACATCTGCCCCTGGAAATGTCTTACAATTTAAAACCTGGTTCCTGAATCTCTGTCTTACCATTATATAATCTATCTGATACCTTTTAGTATCTCCAGGGTTCTTCCATGTATACAACCTTCTTTCATGATTCTTGAACCAAGTGTTAGCTATGATTAAGTTATGCTTTGCACAAAATTCTACCAGGCGGCTTCCTCTTTCATTTCTTAGCCCCAATTCATATTCACTTACTACGTTTCCTTCTCCCCCTTTTCCTACTCTCGAATTCCAGTCACCCATGGCTATTAAATTTTCGTCTCCCTTCACTACCTGAATAATTTCTTTTATCTCATCATACATTTCATCAATTTCTTCATCATCTGCAGAGCTAGTTGGCATATAAACTTGTACTACTGTAGGAATAACCAAATTCAAAATCAGATTGTGACAGAAAATAATTTCAATTCTTTCCCGTCAACTCACGGAAGGTCAAATTCCGAACCAAGCTTGCCCTTTCACGCCTCAGCTACTAACGCGGTGGGGGCAGCGCCATTGTCTAACACAATTTTTATTGCACTACTGAAAACAATCGTGAAAGGTATTTCCAACCTAAATGAAAAACAGATAAGGAATGACGAACGCATTTCGCAGTTTGTGAAAGACAATGCAAACCATCCAACGACTACCTAAGAATGACGCGATTTGCAAAGGAGGTAATATAAAATAATACATTTCTTTTGTTAGATGAATAAGCTAAAAAAGTTCATTCCACCCGTACACGAAGCGGAGTGGACCCTGATTTGTTTTCTCTTTTCTTTTTTATTTCTTTGATGACACATCTTACAAATAAGCTGAGCTTCATCGTCTTCACCATGTATGGCAACACACAAGTTGGCATAGACCCCTGAACCCTTGCTTGCGCTTGTAACATGCAGTCCAGCGTTCAGCTGAAGTGAAATATAATTACTTGCAATACATAGACGCTGCACTTCCGTCGTCTTCGGATGTTTCATTTGATGTTGAGTCAATTTATTTTTCTTTTTCCTTCCTCTTCTATAAGTGAAAGCTTTTTCCTTTCACTTTCTTCCTCTCTTCTCGAGGTAGCGACCGATCTTTCCTTTATTCTCTTTAGCTTCTAGGCGTTTTTTGACCGCTACATGCAGCTCATTCTGTAGGATGATTATGCGAGAATGGCGGTTTTCCTTGTCATTTCGGCCCTGATGTAACTCTGGGTATAGATCACACAATTTTTTCCGGTCTAAAAGTAGGGAGGTTTGACTCAGTGAAGTTACTGGTGATTGAAAATGGAGTATCACGCATCAGTGACGTCTATGTTCCAATTCAATAGTTTGTGATCTGGTATTGTAATTAGTTTGTACGGTTTCAGGAGGTGGGTTTCAGAAGTCAGAAGGTTATTTTTATTGATTTTTTATTTTGAGTCATCAGTCTTCTGACCCGTTTTACGCCGCTCGCCACGAATTTCTCTCCTTTGCCATCCCTTTTAACTCAGAGTATCATTTGAAAGCTACTCCCTGAATTATTTGGTGGATGTTTCCCTGTTCTGTTTTTCTCTACAGTTTTTACCACCTACAACTCTCTGTTGTACTATTGAAGTCATTCCCTGATGTCGTAACAGATGTCCTATCAACCTGTCCCTTTCCCTTGTCAGGGTTTCCCATGTATTCCTTTCCTCAGCGATTCTGCAGAGCACCTCCTCATTCCTTAACTTACCAACAGTCGTCTGTTGCACCACATCTCAAATGCTCCGACTCTCTTCTGTTATATTTCTCTTATAGTCCATGTCTCACTGCCATACAGTGGTGTGCTCCAGATGTACATTCCAAGATATTTCTTCCTCATTTTTAATATCTATGGTTCATACTAGTAGACTTTTATTGACCAAATATATCGTTTTGGACAGTGCTAACTTGCTTTTTATGTCCTCCTTCCTCCGTCCGTGAAGAGTTCTTTTGCAGCCTAGGTAGCAGAATGCCTTAACTTCATCTATTTAATTATAACCAATTATGATGTTAAGTTTCTCGCTGTTCTCGTTTATGATACTTGTCATTGCTTTCGTCTTTCTTCGATGTAAATGAGTCTAGGCTATTGATGATACCAATGCCATCAGCGAATGTTAACATTGATATCCATTGATATCATTTCACCCTGGATTGTAATCTCACTCCTGAACTTTTCTTTTATTTCCATCACTGATTCTTCGACGTACAGATTGTGAAGCTCGGCCGAAAAACTACATCCGTGTCTTACACTTCGTTAAAAGCCTTCCGCTGTTACCGATCCCTCTTGGTTTCTTTACGTATTATGTGTTATCCAACTTTCTCTATAGCTTACTCCTGTCCAACGAACATGTCTCGATTTTTCTTCAGTCTTGCTTCCATTATCAACCGCGACGTCAGAACTGCCTCTCCGGTGCCTTTACCTTTCCTAAAGTCAAACTAAAAGTCACCCAACACATCGTCAATTGTTTTATATTCTTCAGTATATTATTCTTGAGAGTGACAACTTGGATACATGAGCTGTTAAGATGATTGTGCTTTATTCTCGAACTTGTCGGTTAATGCAATCTTATGAATTGTGTGGTTGATGTTTTTGGGAAAGTCTGATAGTAAGTCACACGTCTCTTACATTCTACACACCAACGTGAATTATCGTTTTATTGCCACTTCCCTCAGTGTTTTAGAAATTCCTATGAAATTTTATCGAGCCCTTCTACCTAAATAAGTCTTCGAAATCTCTTCTAAATTCTAATTCTAATACTGGAAACCCTACCTCTTCGCTACATACTCCTGTTTCTTCTTCTATCACGTCATTAAGTAAGTTTCTTCCCCCCCCCCCCCCCCCCCCTCCCCGATAGAGGATAGGTGCCCTGAATGTACTCTTTCCACGTATGCCCTGTCTCCTCTGCATGTAACAGTGGATTTCTCATTGCACTCTTAATGTTACCGCCCTTGTCTTAATTTGAGAGAAGGCTGTATGGAACTTTCTATATGTTAACTCTGTCCATTTCTCCTTCAATTTCTTCACTTTTTAATATAGGCATTTCGCCTTAGCTTCTCTGCACTTTCCATTTAATTCATTCCTAAGTGATTTGTATTTCTGTATCCCTGAATTTCCCTGTATATTTTTGTACTCCTGTCAACTGAAGTATTTCTTCGCAGTTACCTTCCTTATACCTCCGTTTTCATCTTCAACTTCTGTAACTGCCCTTTTTAGAGATATCCATTTCTCTTCAAATGAATTGCCTACTAAGCTATTCATTATTGCAGTATCTATAACCTCAGAGAACTTCAAGCGTCTCTCTTCATTCCTTAGTACTTCCCTACCCACTTCTTTGTACGTTCACTCTTCATGACTAGTCTCTTCAACGTACTCTTCATCATTAACAAATCAGTCTATATCAGTTCCTGGGTATGCCTTACAATACCTGATTTCAGCATCTCTGCCTGATCATGATGTAATCTAACTGAAATCTTCCTATTTCCCTCGGCCTTTTTCAAGTATACGTTCTCCTCTTGTGGTTCTTGAATAGAATATTAGCTATTACCATCTGAAATTTATTGCAGAAGTCAATTACTCTTTCTCCTCTCTCATTCCCATTACCAAGCCCATATACTCGCGTAACCCTTTATTCTAGTCCTACTCCTACAGCCGGCCGGTGTGGCCAAGCGGTTCTAGGCGCTTCAGTCTTGAACCGCGAGACCACTACGGTCGCAGGTTCGAATCCTGCCTCTGGCATGGATGTGTGTGATGTCCATAGGTTACTTAGGTTTAAGTAGTTCTAAGTTATAGGTCACTGATGACCTCAGATGTTAAGTCCCATTGTGCTCAGACCCATTTTTGAACCATTTGAACAGTATTCCAATTCCCCATATGCGACAGTGGCATGTATATCGGGACTGTTATTGTCGTTGTCGATTTGATGTCGATTCTGACGAAAACAACTCCGTCACTGAACTGTTCACAGTAACTCACTCTCTGTCCTACCTTTCAATTCATAACGAATCCTACTCCCGTTGTTTCATTTTCTGCTGCTGTTGATATTATCCTATAACCGTGTAACCAGAAATCGTTCTCATCTTTCCATTTCATTTCACTGACGCCCACTACATCTAAATTGAGCCTTACGGGAGAAAGTCATCGTCTGGCAAGACATTGAAATTCATGGGCTAAAGACCAGTTATCTCGAATCCATTCGCTGCAGTTCTCATGTTGTCAGTATGCACAGAACTGGTCCAAACAAGGATGTGATTTGACATAAAGTGATAAATTTCCTTGGGTTCGATCTTAAATACCTTCTCACTTCGTCTTCATGATACAAGCTTAGCGCTTTATAAGTGCTACATCCAGGGGCTGAAGTTTATGCGAGCAATGTAGCGGAAAGCTCAGTAAAATAATATCGTTGCTCCCAGCTATTTCAATCATCTCCGGGTTTATGGTATTCTATCTTTTTTCTTTCTATCTTTGAGTAAGAAAAGACGATGAATCTGTCGTACCAACTTAAGAATATTTCACTTGTCATCCATCCAGAATCATGAGCTTCATCCCAACTTCATGGGAACAAACCAGATTAGATTTCTTACTGTTTCCTTTTCTTAAAATCGATCAACATCAAACACGTCGATCTTCAATCTACTGAACAACAAATTCCAAGTGTCGCTTTATTTCCAAGCTCTGCATGTGTGAGCAGTACAGCTTGACTCTGCCCTTTATGTGCAATAATTTTTGAGTTCTGTTTCGGTACGACAGTTAAAGCGGTGGTCTCGTCAAGACGTAAGTTCTTTGTCCAGTTTTTTTGTCAATAACTTTAGTCAAAGAGTCAAAAAACTCAGATACTGCAACTTCGTTCACTCTCATAGCACGCGCCCCGGCTGTGCCTTCTGGTTTCCAGAAACTTAAGTTAGGATGACGAACCACAAATCCTAGAACCCAATCCCCTCCAGTCATTTAAGTTTGGTTGTTGAATGGATGTGGGCATCAGTTTCATTCTGCGAGTTGCCACGCTAATCTGTACAGTCCCTTGATAGCCCTACCAATAGTGGCTTTTGAAGACCATTAAAATATTTAGCAAGCTCTAACTGTGGTGTCACCGCCAGACACCACACTTGCTAGGTGGTAGCCTTTAAATCGGCCGCGGTCCGTTAGTATACGTCGGACTCGCGTGTCGCCACTATCAGTGATTGCAGACCGAGCGCCGCCACACGGCAGGTCTAGAGAGACTTCCTAGCACTCGCCCAGTTGTACAGCCGACTTTGCTAGCGATGGTTGACTGACAAAATACGCTCTCATTTGCCGAGACGATAGTTAGCATAGCCTTCAGCTACGTCATTTGCTACGACCTAGCAAGGCGCCATTATCAGTTGCTATTGATATTGTAAATAATGTACAGACAAGAGCTACGTTCAACATTAATGGATTAAAGTTAAGTATTCCACCATCTGCGTCCGTTTTTCGAAGTTCTAATTTCCTTGTCCTGTTCCAGACCTCATGCCAGCCTGCGTGAGCTTAAACGCGTGCCTTTCGGCTTCCTCTAACATTAGTGGGTTGGCTCTCCTGCCAATCCACAACACTAACTATCGCTCATTATTGAAGACATATTAAATTTTAGCAGATTTTGTCATTTATTGAAATAGGATTGTCCTTTTCTTTTTTACGTATTGTTTTAAAGTTTCTACGCATTTCGTTGGTCATCGTTTTTGTTGATTACTCTTCCGACAGCTTGTTCCTTGTTTACCGTGGACCAGTTTTGTCCCTCCATTTTACGTACATAATATGCAATCTGCAGACGAGAAAGACAAAACATGCGACACAATTCGTCAAAAGAGTAAAAGGTGACCGTCGCGGAATGGACTGTACTAGTAGACCATCGCTCCAAACGCGTATCTATTGGGAAAATATTTTGTAGCCACTGTACACAGAGATAGCTAAGAACATACTGATTTGGGTGGACTAAATGTCGATCATGAATAAGATAGTATGAAAGACTTACCCTATTTGGAAAAAGTCCAGTAAACTATAACAGAATAGCTAACTCGCTAAGTTTTGTAGGCAGACTACATACACTCCTGGAAATGGAAAAAAGAACACATTGACACCGGTGTGTCAGACCCACCACACTTGCTCCGGACACTGCGAGAGGGCTGTACAAGCAATGATCACACGCACGGCACAGCGGACACACCACGAACCGCGGTGTTGGCCGTCGAATGGCGCTAGCTGCGCAGCATTTGTGCACCGCCGCCGTCAGTGTCAGCCAGTTTGCCGTGGCATATGGAGCTCCATCGCAGTCTTTAACACTGGTAGCATGCCGTGACAGCGTGGACGTGAACCGTGTGTGCAGTTGACGGACTTTGAGCGAGGGCGTATAGTGGGCATGCGGGAGGCCGGGTGGACGTACCGTCGAATTGCTCAACACGTGGGGCGTGAGGTCTCCACAGTACATCGATGTTGTCGCCAGTGGTCGGCGGAAGGTGCACGTGCCCGTCGACCTGGGACCGGACCGCAGCGACGCACGGATGCACGCCAAGACCGTAGGATCCTACGCAGTGCCGTAGGGGACCGCACCGCCACTTCCCAGCAAGTTAGGGACACTGTTGCTCCTGGGGTATCGGCGAGGACCATTCGCAACCGTCTCCATGAAGCTGGGCTACGGTCCCGCACACCGTTAGGCCGTCTTCCGCTCACGCCCCAACATCGTGCAGCCCGCCTCCAGTGGTATCGCGACAGGCGTGAATGGAGGGACGAATGGAGACGTGTCGTCTTCAGCGATGAGAGTCGCTTCTGCCTTGGTGCCAATGATGGTCGTATGCGTGTTTGGCGCCGTGCAGGTGAGCGCCACAATCAGGACTGCATACGACCGAGGCACACAGGGCCAACACCCGGCATCATGGTGTGGGGAGCGATCTCCTACACTGGCCGTACACCACTGGTGATCGTCGAGGGGACACTGAATAGTGCACGGTACATCCAAACCGTCATCGAACCCATCGTTCTACCATTCCTAGACCGGCAAGGGAACTTGCTGTTCCAACAGGACAATGCACGTCCGCATGTATCCCGTGCCACCCAACGTGCTCTAGAAGGTGTAAGTCAGCTACCCTGGCCAGCAAGATCTCCGGATCAGTCCCCCATTGAGCATGTTTGGGACTAGATGAAGCGTCGTCTCACGCGGTCTGCACGTCCAGCACGAACGCTGGTCCGACTGAGGCGCCAGGTGGAAATGGCATGGCAAGCCGTTCCACAGGACTACATCCAGGATCTCTACGATCGTCTCCATGGGAGAATAGCAGCCTGCATTGCTGCGAAAGGTGGATATACACTGTACTAGTGCCGACATTGTGCATGCTCTGTTGCCTGTGTCTATGTGCCTGTGGTCCTGTCAGTGTGATCATGTGATGTATCTGACCCCAGGAATGTGTCAATAAAGTTTCCCCTTCCTGGGACAATGAATTCACGGTGTTCTTATTTCAATTTCCAGGAGTGTATTTCGCGCGCTACAACAGCTGCAACGTTACTAAGCTGTAACAGACATTGGTTTGGTAAACACTTGTCTGAGTGCATTCTCGTGTCACTAGACGAAAACAGATGAAAAAAATGGTTCAAATGGCTCTGAGCACTATGGGACTGAATATCTCGGGTCATTAGTCCTCTAGATCTTAGAACTATTTACACCTAACTAACCTAAGGACATCACACACATCCATGCTAGAGGCAGGATTCGAACCGGAGCAGCATCGCGGTTCCGGACTGAAGCGCCTAGAACCTCTCGGTCACCGAGAACGTACTGTTACGGTAGCCATTCTAGTCCGTTCTCCCCTAACATACCACGGGCGAAGCAAGGGGGACAAAAAAAAATAGCACATACAAAGAGCCCATTCCCGTCGGAAAGGAGTCTACTAGTATCAAACATAGGCTTCAATTTCTAGAAGAAGTTTCTGAGAATGCATAAGTGAAGCACTTCATCGAATGGCAGTCAATCGTGGACTGTGGGCACCCGGAAAAGAAGAGTGTCGAAGCGTTTAAAATGGGGTGCTACAGAATAATGTTGGGCCGCTAATATAAGGAACATGGAGTTCCTCTTCAAAAAGGAAAAGACAAGAGCGCATGGGAAACACTCACAGGACAATAGGCCACGTGTGAAGACTTCAGGGAACAGTGTATTTGGTGCTAGAGGTAGCTGTAAAGGGTAAAAACAACTAAAGCTTTTCTGACCTAAGTGCCAGTACTTTATAACTGTTAGGTGCAGCTTCGTGTAGGAAGAGTTCTGTATAAGGTGCTGTTACATGAGATCTGTGTATGGAGTTTTTAAGGTAAGTGAATGCATGGCTAACAGAGCACACGTAGAGACAAAGTAGCGCGCTTATCATTTATGCTGTTTAACGAGATAATTGCTACACTACTCCATGCCAACGTCTGCCAAAGGGCCGTACTTTGTATGAAAGGCGTCTATTGCACCAGCCTGACAGCCAATTAAACTACGTCGCTCAGTCGATGTAATTGGAATGTTAATGGTATCCCTAACACGGTTCTGAATCCACAATCAATTCTCGCCGTACTTTATTCACTGCGCCATTTAACGCTAACTGATATACGGTGATATACGGGCAGCCTCTGAACAGGGTGTTTCAAACACACATAAATTACGTCCGCTGTTCACTGACTGTCAGCCAAAGAGCTACAGCATGATAACGGTACTCTATGAGCATGTAGATATTGCCAATCTTTCGCATCTGCATTGTGTGCAATTAAGTTTCGAGCGTAAGACTTCATAATTTTAAAATGTCACGAGATACTAAAACTGCGAATATTTTAAGCTATTGCGCTGAAAGTTCAGACCAGCAGTTTGAAATCTGGGGAAAACTAATCACTGCAGGCGGAACGTCAGGAACGGCTTGAGTGCACAGTAGCAAGTTTAATCTTCAGTAAGGCTTATTTGAAAGTGTTGTGATTATCATTATGACACGAAAAATATTAGTTACCAATGACTCACCATGTGCATAAGGAGGGCGACAGAAAATTAGTGTCCTGGAGGTGTAGAGATCAACCTGCCCTGGGATGTATGTACTACACTTCACAAAATGGGCATCGTCGACATCCGAGAAATGTCGAAGACAACCCATTAACTTACAGCATGAACACCGAATGAAAAATGGCGTGCCATAGGGATCTTAAATGTTCGCACCATCAAGATCGAGGACGAACTCTTTGAGAGTTACAAATCGTACAGGACCAATCTTAAACAATGCATATATCTTCATATTGGTATGACGGGCTGATCAGAACTGATGGAATGTGATGACATGCAGCTGAATGCGAAACAGTCTGTCGCGGTGCTTGGCGTGAAACTGGCTACCCCTTAAGGCGCAGGCCGGCCGCTGTGGGCGAGCGGTTCTAGGCACTTCAGTCCGGAACAGCGCTGCTGCTACGGTCGCATGTCCGAATCCTGCCTCGAGCGTGGATGTGTGTGATGTCACTGGGTTAGTTAGGTTTAAGTAGTTCTAAGTCTAGGGGACTGATGACCTCAGACTTATGTCCCATAGTGCTCAGAGCCATTTGAACCAATCTTCATATACTCCCTGCGTTTTCCAAGAATACCTCCTCCTCTTGTGATTCCTGAACAGAATATTCTTTATTACCAACTGAAATTTTTTTTCCCTCTTTCCTGCCGCCAAACCCATATTCTACTGTACTCGCATAGTGCTCAGAGCCATTTTCAACCTTAAGGCACAGCTGCATATAGCCTGCGGTAATATGTAATACAGGCACGGAAAAGACAAATATCTAGAAGCTGAATATGTCCAGTGGTCTGAGGTGGTATGAGCCGCAATGTCATACACTTTTCAGGACGGATTGCTTGCTCTAAAGGCATATGATTTTTATACGCAAACAGGAATCAAACAAAAGAAAGTTATTTTGGCAAGCTTTTGGTCGAAAGCAGTGTTCATACCATAGTTATAGTTCGCTTAAGCTCATTTACCTCCTCGTGCTTTGACGTAAATACACTCCTGGAAATGGAAAAAAGAACACATTGACACCGGTGTGTCAGACCCACCATACTTGCTCCGGACACTGCGAGAGGGCTGTACAAGCAATGATCACACGCACGGCACAGCGGACACGCCAGGAACCGCGGTGTTGGCCGTCGAACGGCGCTAGCTGCGCAGCATTTGTGCACCGCCGCCGTCAGTGTCAGCCAGTTTTCCGTGGCATACGGAGCTCCATCGCAGTCTTTAACACTGGTAGCATGCCGCGAAAGCGTGGACGTGAACCGTATGTGCAGTTGACGGACTTCGAGCGAGGGCGTATAGTGGGCATGCGGGAGGCCGGGTGGACGTACCGCCGAATTGCTCAACACGTGGGGCGTGAGGTCTCCACAGTACATCGATGTTGTCGCCAGTGGTCATCGGAAGGTGCACGTGCCCGTCGACCTGGGACCGGACCGCAGCGACGCACGGATGCACGCCAAGACCGTAGGATCCTACGCAGTGCCGTAGGGGACCGCACCGCCACTTCCCAGCAAATTAGGGACACTGTTGCTCCTGGGGTATCGGCGAGGACCATTCGCAACCGTCTCCATGAAGCTGGGCTGCGGTCCCGCACACCGTTAGGCCGTCTTCCGCTCACGCCCCAACATCGTGCAGCCCGCCTCCAGTGGTGTCGCGACAGGCATGAATGGAGGGACGAATGGAGACGTGTCGTCTTCAGCGATGAGAGTCGCTTCTGCCTTGGTGCCAATGATGGTCGTATGCGTGTTTGGCGCCGTGCAGGTGAGCGCCACAATCAGGACTGCATACGACCGAGGCACACAGGGCCAATACCCGGCATCATGGTGTGGGGAGCGATCTCCTACACTGGCCGTACACCACTGGTGATCGTCGAGGGGACACTGAATAGTGCACGGTACATCCAAACCGTCATCGAACCCATCGTTCTACCATTCCTAGACCGGCAAGGGAACTTGCTGTTCCAACAGGACAATGCACGTCCGCATGTATCCCGTGCCACCCAACGTGCTCTAGAAGGTGTAAGTCAACTACCCTGGCCAGCAAGATCTCCGGATCTGACCCCCATTGAGCATGTTTGGGACTGGATGAAGCGTCGTCTCACGCGGTCTGCACGTCCAGCACGAACGCTGGTCCAACTGAGGCGCCAGGTGGAAATGGCATGGCACGCCGTTCCACAGGACTACATCCAGCATCTCTACGATCGTCTCCATGGGAGAATAGCAGCCTGCATTGCTGCGAAAGGTGGATATACACTGTACTAGTGCCGACATTGTGCATGCTCTGTTGCCTGTGTCTATGTGCCTGTGGTCCTGTCAGTGTGATCATGTGATGTATCTGACCCCAGGAATGTGTCAATAAAGTTTCCCCTTCCTGGGACAATGAATTCACGGTGTTCTTATTTCAATTTCCAGGAGTGTATTTCCTACCGCCCTTGTAAAATCAGTCACGAGAAAAAATTGTAGAAGGCAGAGCGCCTCCAACTTGCCGGAGCGCAACAAATAACTTTAGAGCCACCCAGATTAACAATCGAAATAATTGTATACGTTCGCGTTAAGACATTAATTTTAGTGTACCGTGATACAGATTTCTTGGTACCTCTAGTTTCCAGGGTTCTTTCACATTTATTTCCTCTTCAAATACCGACTATCGGAATGGAAAACAAATTCCTTAATGAACGGTGGGATAGGTTTGGTTATCTCATCTATAAATTTTCAGGCCGATTCCGCAGTTTGTTGTCTTGCGTCTTGCAATGCGTAGCAAACAACCGCTGCTTTCCTCTAAACCACTGTAATCTACGTCGCGCAGTTTGACATGCACAACGAATTAGGTCCTATCATGGGTATCTTGCAAATTGTATCGAGAATCCTTGAAACACGCACACACCAGTTTTTGTACAAGTTTTCCATGTACATGAAACTACTTAATCATTATCATCACAGTCATTTGCATTTACTGCTCGTTAACGGTCTGATATGCATCGACGCTGCTCCTGCATGCTTCCTAATGTCGCTGCCCATTTTTCAGTAAGTTATCGTCTCAGCCTTTTCATATGTCTTGGAGACCAGGAAAGAACATACTTTCACCATCTGTTTGCCTGTTGTGTACCATCTACCTCCATTTTATTTCAATTTCAGTTGACATTCACATCCCCTTGATATCCATAGTTTTTCTTATGCATTACATTGTCATATTGCTGCGGACTCATTCCAAGTATTTTCATAAATGTTCTTCAGCTACCTTGCGTATGATCTTCCATGTACGCAGTTATGTTTAGTACCCGCAACTTGGGCAATGATTGTCCTTTACTGCGTTTTACTGGAGACGGGATTCGTGGCTCCCTGTCTGACAAGTACGATGAACTACGTGGTTCGACACCTGTTTCAGTATCACTTTCACTTGTTAAACACCTGTCTTCATCATTGCATCATTGCACTCCTCATGTACATAGCCCGCACAGTCGATCGTATCTCACATCTTTCTCACTCTTAGAAAATCTTTGGGTTCCTTTCTCACGAAATGACAACTTCGGCAACTGTTGTTACAGATGTAATGCAATGTTTGCTTTGTTCGTAGTTGCTATTGCTCTGATTTTTATCGACACCAGTAGCACTGAAGCACTGTTGTGAGTTGCTCGTCGACTAAGCAGTTCACCCTACGCTCCGTAGCCTCATACTGTGTTCACCACCTCCTGTCCCCCCCCTGTAACCAGTAGCACCGAATATTGTGGTTGCACGGTAGAAAATACGTGGGACGTTGAATGCCGGAAACATCACTGGGATTTTGCCATGTCACAACTCAATGGGTTCCTTGTCAGAGGGACAATTATAAAACGAGTCTACTAATCGTTTAGTGACAACGCCAAATTGGATTTATAAAATAATACCTACTATGATTACTTTTTTAGATCATGTTTAATACATCACCTTCCATCTTCTCCCTCCTCGATAAATTGTGAAGTTATCTAATGACGCCGCAACAAAAAACGCAAAAACTTTTACTTAATGATACAACCAATGGAATGTGGGGAGATTGCTCCAGCTCGGCAGAACTCTCTTAAGGAATTCAGCAATGCTCACTCTCAGGTCCAGTATTGTTTTCCATATATGTAAACGACCTTCCATCTAAAATGTAACTAGCAGATTAGATCTTTTACCATATGACGCTAGTAATTGATTTAGTCGTCCGTACAGCAACAGCAGTGGTATGCGAAATAGTGTTCTTAAATGTGTTTCTCAGAGGTTTCCTGCAAATTACCTGATAATAAATATCAGAAAGACAGTAATTACTCAGTTAAAATTTCTAGTTATCACTGTTGATGAGAATTCGAAGTTGTAGAAACACGTTTTTGAACTTCCAAACCAGCTTAGTCCATCGACATTTGCATATCGACTCACTGCAAATCCTGTTTTCGTTCAGTACTGTCGTAGAGACTAACGTTCTGGAATACCTCAATTTTAAGAAAGTAATTCCCCTTTACTCAAAAACGAACCTAATGAATATAATATGTAGCTCATTCCTGGTCATTTTGTAGATTTCTGTTTCAGGAGTTAGAGTCATTTTGACTACTGCTTAACACTGTATGTATTCCATCATGAAGTTTGTAGTGAATAACCCACTGCAGTTCAAAAGGAGCAATGATGTACATATACAACATAGAGCAAAAAATAATATTCGTTGCTCAATATTAATGTTCCCTTTAGATCAAACAGGAGTTCGCAATGTTACCACCAAAAATATTGACTATTCACCCAGTTATACAAAATGTCTGGTAGAGAGCGCAGTTAAATTTGGAAATAATTTAGAAAAGTTTATCCTTAACAGCTCCTTCTACCCTGTAGAAGATTTTATATTTATGTAATACCCAAAATGTGATAGGTAGGGATTACTGATTCACATTTCTACTTAAAAAAGGAGGGGACTTATAAATCTGCCAACATGGAGCAACATGCTTATGAGTAGTGTGTTAATATGTATGTGAAATGACTATAAGAACGAGCGACGTGTCGTAGTGGCTAGCCCTCTGGGTTCGCATTCGGCAGGACGACACGACGGTTCAAACCCGCATCCGCATCCTGATTTAGGTTTCCTGTGATTTCCTTAAATCGCTTCAGCAAATTCTGGGATGGTTCCTTTGAAAGGGCATGGCCGATCCTTGTCCATCCTTCTCTAATCCGATGGAATCGATAACCTCGCTGTTTGGTTCCCTCCCACAAATCAACCAACCAAAATGATTAGAAGACATAATGAAAATGACTGCTACGAAATTAACTGCAATAAGGTAATGTATTTTTAGTATTTCGCACGACAGGCCTGCTTCGGCTTATTGCCATTATAAAGTGACGACTAGTTGGAAGTGACGACCGTACTGCAATCATAGTAAATTTCTTCAACCATTTCTTGGTAATACTTTATGTTGTTAGGGAAAGTAAAATACACGGTTTTGTCAGATATTTTGAAAGTTCAAGTTTCACAGTTCCTTACTACGATGCTGTGTGTTTACAAAGTAAAATGACTTGTTACACAATGCAATGATAAATCAGGCAAATAATTTGTGAAACGTGAAACTGAGTAACCACCGTCATCACAACCAATCATCTTTGCATTTACTGTTCTTTAAAATGCTCTGATATGTAACTTACCGGCGCTGCTCCTGCATGTTTCCTAATGCGATCTGCCCATCTTCCAGTAGGCTATCGTTTCAGCCTGTTCTTAAGTCTTGGATTCCAGCAAAGACCATACCTTCACCATCTGTTTGCCTACTTAAACTTAAAGGTGGTAGTAGTAATGTGTGCGTTTGTTTGCATAGATGGCATAGAGCCGTTTAGTTTAAGGCCTTAGTTTGTTCAATAATGACGTGTTTTGCAATTGTGTCCTTGGGTCAACGTACCAAGCCGATAGCACTTGTGTGTATTACAAACATTCCAGACACGTGAAATAACGTTAGAGAATACAACCTTCCACGCCATTAGCTCACGTGTTGGAAAAAACAGAATCATTTTTCATTCGACTTTGCTGTTTCGTAACTATGGCAAGTTCCCTTTTACCAACGCAAAGCTATATCATACCGGCGTTTACGAAACAAATCGTGAGAACCTGTCTTGTGATAGAACCTCCTATACGATTTACCGCGTCTCCCTCTTCTGACACATCGAAACCTATTACCGTCTTCGTGTTTACATTTGTCAGTTTTGCCTCATAACTCCCCTCTACAGACATGCCTGTGAAATTTCTATCATACAACAGATTCTTGTGTTCTGGTTTTGTAAGCAATATGATCACCACGGTCTGTTGCACATGTGGTAAATAAAACACTATCATTTGTAGGTTCCACAACGAGCTATAATTCAAGTAGTGTCTACGTTATAATCAGAGATTATGAAGAATGAAATAACGGAGGACTTGAGGTACCACTTATATTTTAAACACGCAAACATGATGATAATAATAAAATCAGTCATGATTCCATGAGGATAGATACAGCTGATTTCTATTAGTTTTACGAGCAAAATCGGTATAGTTTTGAGAGAACTACTTCCATCCAAAGCTTGACCAGTTATACTACTCCTTGTAATAGAACCTCCTATAAGACTTTAACGCATCTCTCTCTTCCAAGACATAAAAAAATACTGTCTGCATATTGACATTGAGAATATTACATGTACATGTATCACTCCATTGGAGCACGTGGCCAGTGCTTGCACAGATCTACATAAAGTTTTGTCGACTGTACTGGAAGAAGACCATAACCAACAGATTATCAATCACAAGAGAGGATTTTTGTATTGGTCCTTCATAAGCAGTTTAATACGCTGCTTTTTTGACTGTAACATACTCAAGCAATGTATGACTACTGCTTTGTATACTGCTATACAATTTGTTTTCCTACCATGGCTTCCAGGTCTGTGTCAGCTGCCAAATTACCACTTTCGATCCTTTGGCTCTCGCAAGAAGTTGAACATCGCGTGGTATAAACCACACAACACTCATGTTTGTAGAAATAAAATACAGAGGCAACGTTTGTAATCGACAAAAATGTGAAAGATATCGCAACATATGGAAACTGGAAGCGTTTGCGCAATTGTAGAGAGTTTACAACAGCTATCTGAAGGTGATGACCTATAAAGTTAATCTCATATTTCACAGCGACGGAGTAGCGGATGTCTAGGTGTTCCATTTCGAAGAGCATTGTTTTTTCATTTAGCGAACATGTACATGACTGCTGTTGTGGTGTTGACAATCGCCGGAAGGTGGCATTCACAACACACACAAGGTAGTAGAAATAAAAAGAGGTACTGTTATCCAATTGGTGAAAACAAATTAAAGAAAGTTAAATATGTGGAGGACATCGCAGCATATGGTAACACGAAAAGTTTGCAGCATTGAGGAATGCTTCCAAACAACTGTCTGATGGTGATGACCTCTACATTTAATCCCATGCTCCACAGTAACAAGTAAACAATATCCAGTGTCCTGTCTAGGCTCCCTCATCTCAACCAGGTGGTGTCAGTAAATCGTTATGCAGTAATCAACAGCATATCAGTTGACGGACAGGATTCAAAAGACACTGCTGATGTGGGGTGATTTATGGTAATACAGACCACAGTTGATAGCTTAATCAATTTTAGCAATTTTACCTGATGTTCCGTCATTTCAAAGCCAGACGATGACCCAGCAAATTGCTTTCCAGTTTCTGTATCATCTCCAAATCACACCAATACTTTGCAGATACCATATACTAGATTGCGAATGCAGATAGATGACTGTGCAGTACGTCTATTCGGTCATATATATATAAATCAAAGTGTACCAGTTGTTCCATAATTTCAATGTCAGCCATTGACACAGCGGAATGCTTCCCAATTTCTGCAAAATCGCTAAATCTCCCTCCACCCCACCCACTACTCAGCAAGTACCATAATAGATTCCGAAAGAAGATAGATGACTATACAGTAAATCCATTCCGCCATATATATCGAAGTATACCAGTTGTTCAGTAATTTCGGCACCAGCCAATGACACAACACAATGAATCCCAGGTTCTGTATTATCGCTACATCACCCCTACACTACTTTCCAGATACCATATACTAGGTAGCGAATGCAGACAGATGACTGTGCAGTACGTCCATTCGACCATATACAACAAAGTATACCAGACAACGTCCTATAACGATACAATTTCGTTATCTACATATTTCCAGCAGACTGATCGTAGTGCAGAATTTAAGATTACGATTGGCCATCTTTCCCTGTGTGGATGGGCGTCGCAGCGTATTCTCGCATTCGTAGGATTATGTTGGAGACTGACACATCCTTCCCACACTGTCCTTGACCAATCATCTCTTTGCAACACCAATCTTACCCGCGGTACCCAATCAAAAGCGCAAGATCTCTCCAGATGCATCGTGTAGAGGAGGATAGCATGTCTTATCGGTATGTAGTAGACATGAGAGGGTTGTAGTGATATAACAGACGGTTAAGAAGAAACGCATAGTTTATACATGATGGAGCTCTTGACGCTCTAATGCGGGATATAATTGTCCAGCATCAGACATATAACCACGCCCCCTCCCTTACCCGCCCCCAAGTTTCCTAGCCCCAGTCACTACAATGACAAACTTTAAAATAATAAAACTGCTTACTTCTACACTTCTATGTCTCCTAGAGGGCATCATTAGTGTATATCCACCGCTCGAGCTTCTTATAAACCAACTAGATCGAAGTCTGGAGACTGCTGTTCTTACGAAATTAATTGATTTTACGAGTCTTTTTAAATCGGAGATGTATGTCAGTCGTGCTTATCATTAATAGTACTAGTAGTAGAATGTGGCTCTGTCTCAGTAGAAAATAGAGCGAAGAAAAACCAACATGAATATTTTCGATAGCTGATACATTGAGGCACCAACCACATCCCACTGAACTAAAATGCACACGAAGAAGCAGCAACATCTTACGAGTAAGCACCATGGTCAATAGCGAAAGGAAATTTAACAATCTTATTGCTGTTTACAGTAGTATCACCACAGCTACGGTAGCATATCTTTTGCACAAAGAAATCCTGGTCTGATGTTAGGCAGTTTCCTTCATGTGCGGGATAATATAGAAATTTCATCCTAACACCACACCTCTTCAGTACCGCACCCTCACACTATTGAAGTTGTTATATATGACATCAGTCCACTCTCCTCCAGAACATTATAGAGAATGGCTTACGCCTCATAAACGCATTGATTCTTCTCCTTAGCACTTAAAGAGTAACATTGTTAGTGAGAACCAGCTCTAATTCGGTGATACCTATAATCGAGTGCAAGTGTGAAAACACAGTTATGGACTCGAATACATATGTTTTGCCTGCGTTCATGTGGCGCTTCTGTGTAATATTTAACGTCACCTTTGGTGGAGTATGTGTTAGTAAAGCCGACATCGTTTACATGGGAGGGGATAGGTTAAAAGTGAACGCAGCCACAGCATAATTTTTAAGCTTTTCTCGGTCTTGAGTGCACCCCCAAGCCACCTCAATTCCTCGCATATCATGGTACGTTTTTCTCTAATTTTACTTATTCCCAATCATTTTAAGTAATTTTGCAACTTTTTTCGCGATTTTACATATTTCGTCCTATTTCCCTCAATTTTATGTATTTCCTGCAAATTGTCGTAATTATACCAGGTTTTCCTCGATTTTTACCGATATTACATAATTTTTACAAGGTTTTTTGATTTTTTCCGTATGTATATGGTGATATTGCCGGAATACCCATGCGTTGTTTGATTTTATACGACGATATTTGCGTGTCCTATACACTACTAAAAATCCTAAAAATTTCCTTCTTCCGGACAATCTACATGCATGCATTTTGGATAGAAATATCATGGAAAGTACAGTAACACTCTCCTCGTACCTAGACGAGACTTAGTGGGTGCTGTAGATCGGAAACTGGTAATCTGGAAGCAAATCAGGGTACTGCTATGGCACATCAAAGAGCTTGTCTGTCGACTCATGTGGCGATGCACTCATGGAAACTCGAAGTCGAGCACAGTTCTACGCGTTAACCTGACTTTCACTGTACCGTGTAGGGATCTGCAACTCGGAACTGGCCTGTGTACAGAGCTGATTTCTGATGCTGCTCTGACATTTTTTTTCCATAATTATATGCTCTTATTGCTTACAGGATGAGCTTCGCTACTTTCATTTACACCTGCCAACTCTGATTCGTCCCCACTACCATGTCAGGACATCTATAAGCTGTAGATCTCAGTTTTTTTTATCCTAGTAATAAGTTATTCATTAGTTGACAGTGTGTCGACGGCACTTAGCATCCTGGACCATGAGAGTTTCCCCTCCCCGTACCTACAGAATAATTTATAGGTGAACCATTAGCAAGCTATAAATTCGAACCACAACCGTCCACCACTGACAGCTCTACACATATACACATAGAGACTATGCATGCATATTACCCATCGCGAAGCCTCGATTTCACCTGCTTGTACATTATTTAAGACAGTGCTATTGCCCTGCACATAGCAAAAAATTCTTAGCAAGTCGATTCTGTAGAGGACGTAAGCACAATTAAATTCATCCTGCTATAGAGCATAACATCTTCGATGCGAGTTTATATTACCAATATTTCACAACAATATTGCGTAGATTCTCGAGTAATAACAACAAATCATGGCATCTTGCTGCGCCTATCACGCCTCCGTTTATACTCTTAAAGATCCACGATGACGACACATAATCATCCCAATTCCGCTATTTTGTGTGCTAGATGTCCGTTGGATGGAGGGAGACCAACCTTTGTGAGTATGACTGTTATGTACGGTAGAGAACAGCACATTAGTACTGTACTCGAATGCGCCCAGTCACACACAACCAAATATTCTACAGATACAATGCATTTGCTTCTGTGTCCATGAGTGTGTTTCCGATGGCTCCAACAAACCCGATCGTGTCCCCCCGCTGGTGGATCCACCGCGCATTATATCCGGAACAGTGTCTAATGGATGATTCGAATGCAGTACATCAGGGATAAGTTTCGAAGGTTGATCCATCAGGGTGAGGTTTATGGCGGTGATCCACGACACTCGCATAGACGTAGACATAAAAAAATAGAGCAAATGCATTGCATCTGTACATTATACGGTTGTGAGTGACTGGGTGCAATCGAGTGTAGAGCTATACCACCTGATTAATGTGCTGCTCTGTACTGTAAATAAGAATAATACTCATGAAGAACTGACTCCATCTTTCTGATGGTCATCTGGCACACAAAACCCCACCATCTTTTGAATTTCACAGCTCTGTATGCATAGGGTAATTGGCCTGTGACGTCAGAAGGATAGGTAAGGGTGAAGGGAAAGGGTAAATCTGGTAACAATCTGTACTTAGTACAAGTTATCATTTAGGAATTTCCTGATATTTAAAAATTAGGACGAATTATTTGTAACCTGAGGGAAAAACGCAATAGTCACCATAGATTCTAAACTTAGCTCAAGTTACCTGGTAAGCATGTAATCCTCCTGGTATCCTCAGGTCTGTTGTTGATAATTCTTCCGGGGCTCAACAGGACCAGCCATACCTCTGAGGATGTCCAACGTGGTATTGGACGAAGCGTTAGGAATAGAAGCATTCCATGGACCACGGCCATATAACCCGGAAGAATTATCAACAACAGTACCATCCGGTCGTGAAAGCCTTCATTGTATGATCTGCCGTCTTCGATTTTGACGTCATCGGGCTGGGAAAACCTCCTAGGACAAGTGACCTACACGTTTAAGGAGGAAAGGGGAGAGAAATCTGACAAATTTACGCGGTGACGTAATCGATGGCTTAATCGGAAATTTAGTAGTAGTGGAAGCTGTCACATGAGTGCTTGTCCACTGTAGTGTTGGGTTTGGGTCAAGGGGAAAGGAGCGCGTGAAATCCAGATTAGCACATATCCTACTCCTCTAGAGGTAGTACATAGGGGCCACCGAGCTTAATGTTCTTATTCGATGGACAGATCACCATCAACAATGCTACATGCTCTCACTCCATGAATTACTGGTGACAGGTTTGGAATGTAATCCAATACCCAGGGGCAAAGGCTGGCGATCTAGGTCTTCACGTCTTTATCTAGATCTTTCCTCTCATTACCAGCCAAATATGGGCAGTGAAAATAGCAACCACGACCAGAATTTGAACTTTCGTGCCTTAAGGGAATTAGGGTTTAACGTCTCGTCGATAACGATGTCATTAGAGTCAGAGCAAAAACTCGTATTGTTTTGAGGATAGCAACGAAAATTGGCGGGCCCATCTGAACCATCCCGGTATTCACTTAGAGCGATTTAGAAAAATCACTGAAAACTTAAATCATGGTGGTCGGACGCAGGTTTCAACCGTCGTTCTCTCAAATGCGAGTCCTGTGTGTCAATCACTGCGCCATCTTCGTAGCTTCGAGTCTGCGCCACTGCACAGCCGTGTGTCCGTGGGTCAGTGACCTCGGCTACGGAGGTTGGTTGAATAAGTGCATATTAAAAACTGAGACACAGAGTAATATTATTCCACAATACTATACACACACACACACACACATATATATATATATATATATATATATATATATATATATATATATATATATATATATGGCTTTCTAAGCCATCATTAGACAACTTAAGACTGAACATAGAGTGTATACAACATCACAAAGAGCTCTGTGAGTGTTATATGTGACGATTTGGGGATTGTGAATCTATACAAAAAGCGCAATGCTACAGTTATGGAACAATAATGCTCTGTTTTTCTGTTTTTAAAATCATTTTGTTTAATTATTTTTGCAAAAACTTAAAAAGGTGCCACTCGTGACTTATATGAGGGAACTTCCAAAAAGTTGTTTAAACTTTAATAAGGTCATCACTAAAACTTCTACTGAATGCTGCACTACACTTCAAAGTAAGAAAGATGCAAGACATTATTTTTTATCATAGTCACCAAGTCTCTGCAACGAAGGATCGAGAAGTTCTCTTAAATGTTCAGTTCCTCGACGACAGAAATCAACTCTGTCACGGAGCCATTCGAGAACTGCTGTGTTACCATCCTCATTGTCGGGAAATCCATGATTGCTGCGAATCAGTTTCGTCAGTTGCCTGGACATTATCGTCTTTAGCCGATGTCGATGGCCTTACTTCTCGATCTGAATCCCCCTTACCTGAGCTGATTTCGTCAAATCGTTGGCACCGATTCACTACGCCTGGTAAAACGACTGCACTGTTAACCGCGTCTCCCCAGCCAAGCTTTTTGTACCCTCCACCACTTGTGTTGCCACCTGCTGTCTGTGAGTGACGTCGAGCATGGCTGTGGTCACATTAATGTGACTAGTCCGTGTATCTCCACGTGACGTAACTAACAGCAGCATCTCAGGCGACTTACGTGGCGTAGGGCTTACTAACTGTAAGTCAAGAATAGCAGTTTGTCAGTCAATTTAGGTGAGGGCATGTAACAGTTTTGAGAGTGACAATGTGTCTTGAATTCTACATGCGCGATAACTATCGCATTCTGCAAATATTCTATCCCTGAGATGGCAGTTTTCATAAGGAACAACGACAACCGGTCAGCTACATATCGTGTATCGAAGAAAATCTGAAAGGAACTCACCACGAATCGCTCCAGTGTCTTAGTGAATGTGTACATGTGCAGCAGTAGCATTCTCCGTATAAATTTTCAGCCAAAAACGTTTCTGCTGTAGGTGCAGCTACAACGTTGTTTAAAAGCGGATATTAGTTTCATCTACTGGCGACCTCTGCTGGAAGAGGAACGCGGTTGGTGGAAATTACGTCCTGTAGAACTGCGAGCGGCAGCGAATGTTTTGGCGTTGTTGCGATCATAAATGGTAAAAAGGTGCGGAACTGCTTCGAATACGATGCTATCAAAATGTATCTGACTTTACCGTGCACACTGATACAACATCAATTGCTTTATACTTGCAATTACTGCATTTCTTTTGCGATGCGACGCGTTCGACCAGAAGTTACTGGTAAATAAAGCCCTTCCAGCGCCGCTAAATTGTAATTTTCGCGTCGCTCTGTTGCTAGCAGCAGATGTAACCACTCCGTACGAATGTTTGGACGGACACTCTAGCGTACAGTTTTCAGTTCTCATTACGGGAGTATATTAACTGTTATGTAGCTCGGTTTTCCCGATTGCGGTACCAGTGCTGATTGCTTGATGTCGTTAGTTTCAGTTTGACAGTGTCATGGCTGCATATACCGAGAACATTCGTAGCTCGTAGGTTTTCGAGATCTTAAACATGAAGTGCACTTGACTGCATTTATTTATGAATGCATATGGCCTTGCGCTCCGTACGTTGAAATGATGTACTTACGTCAACAAAAGAAATCTATTGTGTGAGTGGTCTGTATTCAGAAGAAATTTTTAAACTTAGCTCCAATCGTTACATGAACATCCTCCAGTTCCGTTTTTAGGGTTTCGTAACCCAAGCGGTAAAAACGAAAATGTTATAGGATCACTTTATTATCCGACCGCCCGTCTGCATGTCTGTCTGCCCGACTGTTAAAAACACTTTTTCTCAAGTACGCGGACGCGTATCAAATTCAAATTTATGTCCCATGTTAAAATCCTACGATCTCTTGGTGGTGTAAAAATTTGAAACTTCCAAATCAATGCAATCACACGATACGGCCCTTCATGCCACATTTTTTGGTACTCGCGAACTCACTCATCAAAACATATGTGATAGTCAGCGTTTACCTAGAATAATTAAATTTGCAAGAAACAACGTTTCGCATTACAAATAAATGGAAAAACCACGAAAAATATTTTTTTTCTTTTTATCCAACTCTATCTTAAGACTCCTTTTCCGAGGAATGGTAGCCTGCCGCTGTGGCCGAGCGGTTCTATGCTCTTCAGTCCGGAACCACGCTGCTGCTGCGGTCGCAGGTTCAAATCTTGCCTCGGGCATGGATGTCTGTGATGTCCTTAGGTTAGTTAGGCTTAAGTAGTTCTAAGTCTAGGGGACTGATGACCTCAGATGTTAAGTCCCATAGTGCTTGGATCCATTTGAATTTTTTTTTTTTTTTTTTTTTTTTTTTGAGGAATTGGTAAACATATCAAGTTGACAATAATGTCGCATAGTGAAGTCTATCGCTCTTTGGTGTAAAGTTCTGAATTAGTGCAGTCAAAAGATACGGCCATTTGTGTCACATATTTTGATGCATATTCACTCAACAAAAGATGTAGGACACTTCCCGTTGACCTAGAATACTGAAATCTGGCATGAAGCACGGCTTGAGAGTACGTGTAAAGGGAAAAAAATTCGCAAATTGTTAATTTGTAATTATATCACACGAAAAGATATTTATTTTTCATGTGTTATCCGGAATGAAACTAAAAATGTTTTAATTCGTGAATGGTTACACATATCGAAACGCTGTTTTTGTCAAATGTTAGAGCGTGAAGGAAACGTATTTTTTTGTTTGCTTAATGTTCTTAGCGCTGGTATCAACGGAGATATAGAAGCAAATACGTCATTTTTTTAAAAAATTGGACCGTATACTTTTTATAACTGCATTCGATAGCTCTAGAGAAGACAATTAAAATGACGTAGCGTTTGTTAGTGTTGAAACCTATCGTAAAATATTCGAGATATATAATATGAGATCACGGTGGCCTGTAGCAGCATTTGAGATGCAAACACAGCCAAGCAGGCGTTACGGACGACGTTGCATAGTTGTACATCGTAAGATAGGTCTGCGCTACGAAAATGAAGCGTATTTCCCCTTGAATCAACTTACGACCAAGATGCAGGTCCGCCTACGAATACTGTATATGGAAATAGGACGTAGGCTAGAATCTAGCGTATCACAGAGGGTATGGTAAAACTATTTCACATTTCTTTATCCTCTTGGATTTGCATGAGCTGACTGCAGTTATAACTGCTGCTTATTTTATTTCGTAAGTCGTGAATAACCGCTTTCTGTTTAGAGTCAGCATTTAAAGCTTCACTGTCTTGAACGCAATTAAGCAAATGCGTTTGAGCTTGCATTCGGAACACTTACGCGTGGCTAGGAACACCAAGCCGCAATTACTATACGCCAACCTGCGCTCTTTCCAGAGGCTACTGTAACAAGCACAAGAATTTCCGTGTTGACAACAAGACAGCGTCCCGGCACTCCGCGAAGCCACTGCGCTGATTCCGCCACGTTACCGACAATTTTTACTGTCGAGTTGCGAGCTCATATTCCAACCGAGCTTTTGTTGAGTAAGATATCCCCGTCATATTCCTGGCTTTTATAATATGTCCAGACCTGCAACGTAAGAAAGAATATATTAAGAGCGTTCGATAATGGATCACATGCACTTAAATGGGAAACAAAGTCATACCATGCGACAGGCTCAGAGCCCCCAACCTTCTCATTGGGCTCTGCTAACATTAGGAATGTGACGAGCGCAGCACCGTGAAACGGTATCAACAAGGCGCAAAGAGTGGCAGTGCCACACTTCCAGGAAGACAGAGTTCAGCACCCCGTGTCAGCGCTGATTAATCAGCCACCCCACGCTGATTGGGCCAGTTCGGTCGCAGACTTCGAGTGCCTCAGGACTTAGCCTACGTTCTGCGAGTTGCAATAGATTATCAATGTACCTGCACGTATGTTGAGACAACAAATTAAGTAATGCTTCTCTTCTTCGTAGAAATAAAGTGTTAATTAATCCAAGAGTTTTGTACAGGTGATTTTGATTGCTGCCATCGGCCATCGCAACTTCTCTTCTTCTTTCTTTGTGTCGGCACCGATCCCCACAGTGGCCGACACAATATAATAAATATTGCTTCCAACACTGTTTTCATTTGTACACTACTTTCGTTTCTTTTTTAAGACAGCAACAGGTTTAGATTCCGGTTTTGCTTCACGTTCGCTCATGAAAATGCTTTCTTCTTTTTCAATCACATGCATCAGCTTTCCATGCATCTTCGTTTTCTTTCTTCTTTAGGCCTTTGCCACTGCTAGTTATTATGTGGTATATTGCCTTTGCTTGTCATATAGTTGGAGGACCATTTGCTTTGCTAGTATTAGCTTGCTGTGTCATTTCATGAATGCTAGCCACATTTTCACCACTCACTTGAATTATATACACATTTTCTGCCTTCGTATTAATGTCACCCACTTCAAGTGCATTATGTGAATTTCTCAGAGGTAGACTGCAGTGAAAATTCAGCTTGGCACTGGTATAGTTTTATTGTGAAATGTACAGAACTATCTGATGTATCAGAATCACCATCAGTTTCTAGATCGGCTAATTTGGCAGGAGAAAACATAATAAAATTCACAGTGTTTCTATCAACTCACCAATACTTGTTTCGAATGGATCAATAATTTCACTGACTGATAAGTCCCTAGAGAGAACAACCATTGCTCTGTTACTATGATTCAACTTTCTTATAATAAGACTATTACAGTGAAGAGCCAAAGAAACTGTAGGGCCCGCGAGCACGCAGAAGTGCTGCAACACGACGTGGCCATTGACTCGACTAAAGTCTGAAGTAGTGCTGGTGGGAAATGACACCATGAATCCTGCAGGGCTGTCGATGAAACAATAAGAGGTATCCCAGATATGATCAATAGTATTCCTATCTAAGGAGTTTAGTGGCCAGTGGAGGTGTTTAAACTCAGAAGAGTGTTCGTGGAGACACTCTGTAGCCGTTCAGGACGCTCGGGGTGTTGCATTGTTCTGCTAGAATTGCCCAAGTTCGTCGGAATGCACAATGGACATGAATAGATGCAGGTTATCAGACAGGGTGCTTACATACATGTCACCTGTCAGATGTCAGGAGTCCCACACCTTTGCACACGCCCCACACCATTACAGAGCCTCCAGCAGCTTTAACATTCTCCTTCTGACATGCAGAGTCTATAGATTCGTGAGATTGTTTCCATACCCGTACACGTCCGCCTCTCGATACAATTTGAAACGAGATTAGGCAACATGTTTCCAGTCATCAACAGTCCAATGTCGGTGTTGACAGGCCTAGGCGAGGTGTAAAGCTTTGTGTCGTGCAGTCGTCAAGGGTACACATTGGGCCGTCGACTCCGAAAGCCCATATGGATGATGTTTCGTTGAATGGTTCGCACGCTGACACTTGCTGATGGCCGAGTACGGAAATTTTCAGCAATTTGCGGAAGGGTTGCACTTCTGTAGTCTTGAACGGCTCTCTTCAGTCGTCGTTGATCCAATTCTTGCAGGATCTTTTTGCAGCCTCAGCGATGACAGAAATCTGATGTTTTACCCGGTTCTTGATATTCACGGTACACTCGTGAAATGGTCGTACGGGAAAATCCCCACTTCACCTCTACGTCGGAGATGCCGTGTCCCATCGCTCGTGCGCCGACAACAACACCACGTTCAAACTCACTTAGATCTTGATAACCTGCCATTGTAGTAGCAGTAACCGATCTAATAACTGCGCCAGCGACTTGTCCTAAATAGGCGTTGCCGACCGCAGCACCGTATTCTGCCTGTTTACATATCTCTGTAATTGAAAGAGAATGCCTGCCCCATTTATTTATTTATTTATTTATTTATTTTTTTTTGGCGCTTCACTGTTTATACCAATGACACGAACACCTGGCAGACATATCAACAATAAAGTAAAGCATAACAGTGAACAAGAACTGTTACAAATGTTACTGTTTATTAAAATACAATGTTTAAATATCTCATTACATGTCTTATATTTCACTATGCGTAAGTTATGAGACTGAAAACTCACCTGATATGAGGAGAACATAATTGAGCTACATGATTTAAACTCTGTCATAAAATATTGTTGCGTGGAATTTTTGCAACAGTCTACCAGTTGTTTGTATGCAGCTGTCACCCAGAGATTTAAAGAGATATAAACAGGAACCATCTGTGCCTGGCAGGATATCCTGCCACTGCTAGAAAATGTTTAGAATAAGTAAAAGGTTTCTGAATATTTGTAGTCTGTAACAACCGCTCAC
Organism: Schistocerca serialis cubense; assembly: GCF_023864345.2. NCBI lineage: Eukaryota > Metazoa > Arthropoda > Insecta > Orthoptera > Acrididae > Schistocerca > Schistocerca serialis. The sequence continues at coordinate 219,034,184 of NC_064645.1, forward strand.
TTTCTTTAAAGAGTGATGTAAATGACTATCAATAATGGACACCCCCTGCATATGCAAGTGCGTACTTCGGTCTCGCGGTGTCTGATTGTGGATATGTGGTCGTATTGACCATAGGATACACGTACTGCAACAAAAATAATATGTTATTGTTGTAGAGATAAAACTTGTTGGATTCCAGTATCCTTACCTCTGTGGGGATAATTTTATAGAACGGACGATTCACAATAATTTCGATCGGAAGAGAATCAATGATAATTTCACAGAGTCGAGAATACTGTATAATCTGAGCTACAGTTAAGTTTTACATACGAGAAACTTACTGAAAACCTAAATAGTTCTATCGGAACTCAAGCGATTGCTGCCCAACGTGAAGAAACACAAGACCAGCCATATTTTTCAATGGCATGGGTTTCGTTTTCCTCTTCCATGTCCAAAGGCTATTTCTGCTACTGTATTTTACTAGAATACAAGGGCTTGTCCCTGTAATTACTTTCATAATTAACTAGTGCGTCCAATGTGGAGTTTACGTGCAAACCGGTGACAAGTGAAATAATAACAAGTACAGAGGACTTGCAAGATACAACTAATATATTACTGATCAACAGTTTAACCCAAAGGGCACAGTATTTTCCGAAAATTTTCTGCAAGTGTCTGTCATTCACAAGTCAGAAAAATACATTTCACATAACCTTTCTGATTGAAGTACTTGCAAACAAGAACTTCTTATAACTTCTTTACTGAATGTGAGCACTTCAATAATAAAAGGTAAGATCAGTTTCATTTAACAAAGAGCACTTGAATAATAAAGGTGAAATAAGTTTCTTTTAAATGGGTCGCCTGGGCAAGCGCAATAGGACAATTCACATAATTTCCAATTTCCGCTACCCACCAAGTATTTCTCTTTAACATGTACGTAACTTCAACTTCCGCTGCACGTAAGGTATCATTCAGAACACTAGTCTCCTTCCTTCATGGTTTTGAAGGTAAATATATAAGCAGTATAGCAAACGGAACAGACGCCTTGGCGTCCCAATGCAGAGGAAACTTAACTTAATGCAAGATCCCCACTCACTGCAACCCGAAGAACTCAGTGGCCGCTGTATCGGTTGCCATTTTCCCCGCTGCCAAAAGAACCTCCCCTTCCCTCTGGTACTGGTCAGCCAAGGCGTTGTACTCCGGACATCGATTTAGACATGGACTAGGTGCCCGCTGCAGTGCTGCAACAGAAAAGCACAATCACACAGTCACAGGCAAAAGAAACAATGTTAACAGCCCCAGAATATAGTGATATAAAATTCTGCAAAGATAGATCACAACAAGACAAAAGCAAATTAAAAATGGTTAAAAGAATTAACCGTAGACCTCAAATTTCAAGATATGTAAAATTGCACCAGCAGAAACAGGCTAGTTTTAAAAGGGCAACGATAAGACAAAGCATAATATATTACAGCAGCACGTCGCAGTTCCAATACAATATTGACACTCATAAGAAAAGGTAGAAGCTAGTGATAACACGGGTAGGCCTGAGCGCAAAAGCTAGAAAGCTTGAATGTGTATTTCTTCAACAGACAGCTGCATGGTACATAGTTTAACTCCACTAGCGTCCTGTGTAGAAGACTATGGCCCAGTCACACCTCAAGAACTTGCAATAACAGGCCCGCTTCCGCACTCCGAGTCACATACACCGGTCAAATCCAGCTAACTCCACGCATACACAAGTTTCACTCTCTGAGCAGCGACACGTTGAAACGTCCCCTTAGAAAAATTATACATGACTGTGCTTAAACTGACACAATATTTTTTTTAGCGCAACGCAATCTGACTTTCAGTAATCCCTACTAGAGAATGGCCCTGACTAAATTAACCTATACGTTTCACAAATCACTTACCTCACAAAAATCTTCGTTACTCGAACTACTGCAATACAGCGAGCGCCACTACTGCCAGCTAAATAAAAGATTGAAACTACTGAAGGCACTAACTACTGGTAGGCATAGTTAGCAAATGAAAGATTTAATAGAGAACAAACAATGTATTTACCTTAAAAGTGTTCAAAAGTCATAATATTTATAGCAGTTCATGACATCCATTCATACAAATGTACTGTTTCTGATGGACACACCTCTAGATTTCCATTCTCAAAAATCCACCATCTCACTTCCCTACATCCACCACTGCTGGCGGCTCGCCTCCAACTGCGCAACGCTACGCGCTGTTTACATCCAGCTGCCCAACACTACAATGGCAGACAACAATGCAAACTAGCCACAGACTGCACACAGAACAGCCAGTGATTTTCATACAGAGCGCTACGTGGTGTCACCAATAAGAAAACCTAAACAGCCTACTTACATAACCCCCATGCTCCCCACAAAAAATTTTACAAATTGTTTTGGGCACTGGCCAATACATATTTGTTATTTTTTTCACAATTACAATAACAAAGAAATCATATACACACACTTATTGATACAAGGTTGGTCAAAAGCTAAAATTTTCTCACAGTCCATAAAGACAGTCCTGATCATTCATCACAGTAAAATTACAGTTTTTTTTCAAAGTTTGAGCAGTAAAAGACAATGCACACGGAAGAAGTGGATTTCAATGCAGCCTTGAAGAATTAGTGTTGTCCCTCCAACAGAAAGACAGTGCTGACTCTTGACATGCAGACAGGTAATGGGCCACAACAGAGCAAACCCACTGCAGAGTCAGTCGAAGTTTTGAAGAATATTGGTAGGTAGGCCATCACAGAGCAGATCAACTGTAGTCCTGGTAGAGATTACGGTATTGGTGGGCCATCAGAGATGCAGACCCACTCTAGTCCTTGTAGAGATGGCCAGCAGCCGTCTGTTCTGACTGTGTGGGTGCACAATCACCATTGAAGAGTCTTGCGGATAATATAGCAAGTCCATGAACCACAGTTCACTTGTGCATTCACAAATTTTTTTTTGAAATGTCCTTAGAATCAGAAATGCTGTTATCCAGTCCCTTGCTGAATTATTAATACACGTGCAAACACTATCAGTCCCTGAAACTTCCTGGCAGATTAAAACTGTGTGCGCGACCGAGACTCGAACTCGGGACCTTTGCCTTTCGCGGGCAAGTGCTCTACCAACTGAGCTACCGAAGCACGACTCACACCCGGCACTCACAGCTTTACTTCTGCCAGTACCTCGTCTCCTACCTTCCAAACTTTACAGAAGCTCTCCTGCGAACCTTGCAGAACTAGCACTCCTGAAAGAAAGGATATTGCGGAGACATGGCTTAGCCACAGCCTGGGGGATGTTTCCAGAATGAGATTTTCACTCTGCAGCGGAGTGTGCGCTGACATGAAACTTCCTGGCAGATTAAAACTGTGTGCCCGACCGAGACTCGAACTCGGGACCTTTGTCTTTCGCAGGCAAGTGCTCTACCAACTGAGCTACCGAAGCACGACTCACACCCGGCACTCACAGCTTTACTTCTGCCAGTACCTCGTCTCCTACCTTCCAAACTTTACAGAAGCTCTCCTGCAAACCTTGCAGAACTAGCACTCCTGAAAGAAAGGATATTGCGGAGACATGGCTTAGCCACAGCCTGGGGGATGTTTCCAGAATGAGATTTTCACTCTGCAGCGGAGTGTGCGCTGATATGAAACTTCCTGGCAGATTAAAACTGTGTGCCCGACCGAGACTCGAACTCGGGACCTTTGCCTTTCGCGGGCAAGTGCTATACCACCTGAGCTACCGAAGCACGACTCACGCCCGGCACTCACAGCTTTACTTCTGGCAGTACCTCGTCCCGAGTTCGAGTCTCGGTCGGGCACACAGTTTTAATCTGCCAGGAAGTTTCATGTCAGCGCACACTCCGCTGCAGAGTGAGAATCTCATTCTGGAAACATCCCCCAGGCTGTGTAATTACGTAAACATCTGTCACTGATGTAGTAAAATAAATATTTGTCTCTCTCAGTTAAATGATCACATAGCTGTGTAATTTATGTGTTAGAGAAATATGGTACCGATGTGTAAAGTTGTATAAGCAAATACCATATTAGCTAGGGCTCCTTGTGCTTGCCAAACACATGGTACACAAAGTAAGCATGTACCCCCTGAGGATTAATGTAATTATACCCTCAGGTGTTACAGATTACAGCAATAGAATGAATCATGGAAAACCTTTGTATCTTTGTAATTCAAAAATCTTTAAAAATAAATGTTTTAAGTACAAAATTAATCACTCAAATACGTGTACTGTAGCGCTAAACTCTGCGTCTTGTTGTAAGATAATCTCTGTGGAAGTGTCGTAGTTATCGTCCTCTGTAAGCAAAGGTCTGCTGAAATCAATGTACTTACCTCATTATAAACGAAAGTGAAATGCTTCGCGTATAGATATCGTAGTTATTACGTACCTTACCGTGATCAAGAAAGTACTATAACATAACGTATTGTTGTGCAACAGAAAAGGCTGTCTTATTGTAGCTATACCACAAAAGTTACTAATAAAACATGTTTTACTTTCCAGAATAATACAGAAAAACTGTACAGATATCAAACAGAAACACCGCAAAAGCAACAATTTAAATTGTGTCACTTATTAGTAGTGTTGCGATATAATCGTGTAGCTATCAAAGAAACCAAATGCTATGTCATCTTTAATCTCACCGAATGTACTTCAAATAAAGAGTATCTTTTCAAGTAAACCAAAATGTTGCATTAAAATCTCATTAGCAATATATGTTCTAAGTAAGTAAGCCTTATAGTCGTTACGTAATCTTGCAATTAACAAGCAAGAATATACAAACACAATAACACCGTGTCCTCTGTTCACTATAACAATGCATTCGTAATTTCTGTTTAAATAAGTTCTCTTGGTTCTTGACTGGATATTTAACTTCAAACATTGTTGTATGTTAAAGATTCTAAGTCTGACAAAGCATACTAGAAATGTAAAGTGAAAAGTTTTATGGCAAAGACAAAGTGAAAAAGCAGATTATCTTTGAATAAACGGTTTTACATGTGAAATGTGCAAGTCTTTACTCTTCCTACTACGCAGAGCTCCAGCTTCAATGGAATTATCATGTGGTACATGGTACATCAGTAAAGAATGCTCAAATTTTTCTCGAGGTTAGCGTCTATGTTATTTTTCTCTCAGCCAGCCGGCGCACGTGGCTGCCTGTCATGCGAGTCATTGTCTGTCTCTTTGTTGGCACACGTCGTTATTGGGATTTGGAGACCTACCTTCTACAAATTCACCTTGTCGAGAGGGCCCTGCCCTGATTGAATCCCGCCAGTTCTGATGAAATTCAGGTCCTTCGTTACGATTATATCGTCTGTCGTCATGTCGGTAATTTCTGTAATTAATTTCTTGTCAGTCACGTGGTGGAGAACTTCTTCCTGAGTCGTAACTGAGTGGAGGACCATTGTGTCTGAAGTTATTCTGTCTCCCTTGATAATAATTGTTTTGGTTCCCACATTGTCTGTTTCTATGGTTGTCTCAGCCAACGGTTGTCATACTGGTGGTATCTGTTTTGGTCACGATTTACGTTGAAAGAATAGCCTTGTCGTGTCCCTTTATTATATCTGTCATCACGGAATTGTGACGGATGTGACCTGTAGTTGTTGTGCTCCTGTTTTCTCGTTCCGCGATTGTCAGTGTCAATTTCCAATTCTTGTAACAGTCCCTGGAAAGCTTCAATGTCGTCTTTGCAACGTCCTGCCAAAATAATATGTCGTAAATGTTCAGGCAGTTTGATTAAGCAAATGTGGATGAGTTCTGAGGGGCTGTATGGGTTTGACAGGTACTGATTCTTGTGCAACATGTCTTCAAAATATTTCGCAAGACTGGAAAATTCAGATTGTTCGAAATGTTTCATTATTATGATGCTATGTTTTACTCGGTCTTGTGTAGCTTGAGAGGAAGGCATGATAAAATTATCCTTCACTGTGACAATCGTGAATGACCTATTGCATTCTTTCAGCTGGTTCATTCTCTAAGTAGCCACACATAAATTCTAATCTGTGCTCTAATGACCAGTTGGGAGGAAAACAATGAGAGAATTGATGGAGCCACGCTTGTGGATGAATGTCGTTGCCACAATTCTTAAATGTTTTGAATTTACTTGTAGTAATGAACAGCATATAGTCAAAATCATCGTGTCGGCGAGTAGCATATAGGTCATTGTTACGTCGTGTCGGCGGTTCCATCTCAGAATTCGGTGCACCTTGCCAATTTCTTTCATAATTTCCGAAATGCCCTGTGTTATTATTTTGCGGCTTTTCCGTATTTGTAAGTCCCTCTTCCCATGTTGGAGCGCGGGTGTCCTCTGAAATATGTAATTCTTGTATTACTTGTGCCAACCGATCTTGTACTTCCCGGATTGCATATTAATTTGATTCTGATTTTGTTTGAATTTCTTAATTTGTTCATACTCTTCTGTGTCAGTGATGGCTACAGGTCTTGTGTAATTCAGATCATCATCTACCTTTGCAGATAAGTTAGTGAACTGATCCGAAAGTTCGGCTACTTTCTCTGATAGTGTACTTATTTGCTCAGTGTGTTTTTCTGAACCAAATTTCAGAGTGTCCATTTGTGTTGAAATCGTATCTACTGTGCCTTTAAGTTTTCCTGAGGTTTTCCAAGTTGCGTAACCGAATCGGTAGATGCAACTGAGTCAATTTTAGCTTGCAAGGTCTCATGATTTTCATGAACAATAGTTTGCAGTTCTTTTATGACTAATTCGTGACTCTGTAATGTATTTTCATGCCGCGAAAAAATAGGTTGGAAATGCTCTCAAATTTGTGTTTTTACGTCATTACAGACTTTTGACATTTCGATTCGATTTTATGTAACTCAGTAGTTAAATCTTCACGCGGTTGTTCAAGCGTATGTTCCACTGAGTCTAACTTTTGAAGCTTTTGTTCTATTCCGTCTAACTTTTGAGGCTTTTGCTGTGTTTGTCTCTGATGTTTTTCTATTGTGTCTAACTGTTGCTGTGTTTGTCTCTGATTTTGTTTCATTTGTTGCATTAATTGCAATAATAATGTATTAGTGTCTGGAATCTGTTCCTCTATGCTTTTCGGCAGTGCATTTGCACCGGCAACATTCACATTTTGACAAGCAGAAAGTGTGTCTTGACTTATTTGAGAAAACGGTGAGGACGCAAAACCTCAATCTACAGTATTTGCAAGATTGTGTCCTCTCATTTCGGATTCCTGAGGCGAGCTGTTTCCCACCGATCGATCGATAATGCTTCCCTGTTCACTAATTGTTTCACTGCCTACACCATTATTTGCAGCCCGCTCCATTTCCCTATGCACAATTACCAAATTACTACTTTGAACATTAGTTAATTCAGTAGTCGGTGGCGCTAACACACTGCTTTCGTCTTCACTGCCATTTCTCAGTTTACTTTGGAGCCTAGTATTACGTTTTTCACACGCCATTATTGTCACTATATTTCACACGACAACACATAAAACCACAATTTGAAGAGCAAAATAAGAAAACACATTAACATAGCATTGAAAATAATATCTCGTTAATTGCAAGTGCAGCTGCGAAATACTTGGTGCAAATGTACATGCATGCCACAACTGTTTTACTGTACAAGAATGAAAAACTACAACTACAAAGGAAATTCTCTCTACAATTACGCGCTATCAATAAACAAATGCTGCACTAATTACACAAATTACAAGAAAAAATCAAAAGATTCCAGTGAGGTATCCTCGGCTAAGGGTCGACATATGAAACGTCCCCTTAGAAAAATTATACATGACTGTGCTTAAGCTGACACACAATATTTTTTTTAGCGCAACGCAATCTGATTTTCGGTAATCCCTACTAGAGAATGGCCCTGACTAAATTAACCTATACGTTTCACAAATCACTTACCTCACAAAAATCTTCGTTACTCGAACTACTGCAATACAGCGAGCGCCACTACTGCCAGCTAAATAAAAGATTGAAACTGATAGGCATAGTTAGCAAATGAAAGATTTAATAGAGAACAAACAATGTATTTACCTTAAAAGTGTTCAAAAGTCATAATATTTGTAGCAGTTCATGACATCCATTCATACAAATGTACTGTTTCTGATGGACACACCTCTCGATTATCCAGTCTCAAAAATCCGCCATCTCACTTCCCCACGTCCACCACTGCTGGCGGCTCGCCTCCAACTGCGCAACGCTACGCGCTGTTTACATCCAGCTGCCCAACACTACAATGGCAGACAACAATGCAAACTAGCCACAGACTGCACACAGCACAGCCAGTGATTTTCATACAGACTGCTACGTGGCGTTACTAATAAGAAACCTAAACAGCCTGCTTACAACGTACCGGCCGTCCCGAAGCCCAAATCCAGCCCACCAGCACCACCACCGGCCAACGAGGCAAAGATAAGCAACGCCAGAGGGAAACAATCGATCCGGGTGAATCGAACGGAGAAAGCGACTGGCGCCAGCGCCTCCCCACGTATCATTGAGGCTGTGTGAGTTGTACCGATTTCCAGCCACACTCGTTATTAAAAATACACATCAAGCCACTATATGTCAATATTCTCCGAAACTTTTGTACGACTTTAAATCGTCGATTTTGCGATTAAATTATGCTAGTCAAGAATTTATTCCTCGTCCTCATGATTTAATTACTGTATAAGATCAAAGGAGAGAGTGCGAGAAGATTGTTTGGAATTCCAAGCAACAAGCAATGAATATTTTTGCAATACGCTTCCGCATTACTGCTGGTTATAAGTAACCGAAGTAATAACTGTGTTGTTATATTAAACAAAGTACAACGGGTAGAACATCAGCACAGCTGTAAAACTCCCGGCATTTTATTCTAAGAAAATGAACACGCATCGCCCTTACTTTATAGACGTGTAATGCATCGGCAGCTACGACGGTAGCATTCTCTTTTTGTTGTTGTTCTTGTTTTCGACCATTCGATTCGTAATATCTGGTTTGATTGAGGTGTATTCACCTACTCTCCTCTAGATACACAGCATGTTCTGTATGAGGTATAGTTCTTGGCAGGGAAAAGATGTATTTGATTTTCACCTCAGGGTCGTGAGAAAGATAGTTTTACTATCACAATCAAATCCTCTTGTGAATTAGCGAGGTATTTGTAGAGCAGCATTGTTTTAAGTGATTCAGGGACGACAGTCAGTTTGTATATCAGATTGAAACAGTATAATGAAGTCGGAAATTCGAAATTTGTGATAAGTCTTATGGAACCAAACTTCTGTCATCGGTCCCTAAGTTTACACACTATTTAATCTAACTTAAACTAACTTACGCTAAGGACAACACACACACCCATGGCCGAGGGAGGACTCGAACCTCCGACGGGAGGGGGCGCGGACCGTGACAAGACGCCCGAGACCATGCGGCCACCCCACGCGGCTATAATGAAGTCGGTTGACATTAATAAAATTCTGACATCAGTAACTTCGAGTCTGAGTCATTAGCCAGTACGGATGTAGGGATGTCTTGGCGCGAGCAAATAGTAACGGCCTCCCCTGAAGTGTGGGTGATTCTTTGACGGATGAGTCTTCTGCTTTCGTTTCCACCTGGGGGCGCGCTGTCTCCAGAGGCGAATGACTCGCTAATCACGCGACAGTTGAACCCGGAAGACGGTGCGACTCACAAAGAGGTGTCTTTGAAGCAGTAAGCCGCCTCATTAAAAACTTGCTTATGTTCTTATGGCTTCCGACAAAAGCGGAAGGTTTCTCAGTAATTAAGACAGTAATTGACGAGATTACAATGCCAGTTGCGATGAGGATAAGTTTTCCCAAAGGAAACATTTAGCCCGTAAGGAAACGACTGTTTCCAGCAAAGAGAATTGTGAATGCAGTTTCAACACTTCTCTGCTTCGTTCTAATTAGACATTACGCCATGTGATTCCAAACGGTGTGTGATCAATGATATCCGTTTCAGCAGTAGTCACATGCATTTCTGAGGGCTCTCACTGACAAAATGTCAACCTGGTTGAAAGGAAAGTGTTTCGACAGTTTAGCATTCTTTGTATTTTATAACGAGCCTTTCTGAGTGACAGATGACTCTGCCAGTGGTTGCAGCGTTATGTTTGTGTCCAATATTACACTTACTAAAATACTTCGCTCAAAGCAATTACAGTTCGTCAAAGTTTACATTTAACAATTTTCTTATTTTGTTCATTCTTTTTCAGGTCAACGGCTTTTACAATGCCGCTTGTAATGGTTCTTTATTTACGTGAGCATTACGGCACTCCAACCCCAGTTCTCGATACCAGTAATATCGTACTACTTTTCTGCGAAGTAGCAGACATATTTTTGTGACAATATTCACATTTGGTTTTATTAATGTATAGGTAATCGGATGTATCGATATTTTACAGTGATATGGTTCTTGTGCGTATTCATTTCTGTGAGACTGTCATAATCTTTGACTTACTTGTAACCGTTTTGGCGCTAATGCGCACAGAGCAGTCTTTGTTTCACTTTGCAGAAGTTAAGTTGTTATTTCGCTTTGTAAAAGAACAGTCAAGTCTTGTGTTTGGTTAAAGTGGAAATTAAATATATGAAGATTGATACAAAACTGTTCTCTTGACGATGTGACAATTAAGAAGAAGTATATGTGAATTTACAAGAAGTTTAATAAAAATGTGGATCGTGAACACCAATTCAAAAATTATTTCTACCACACCATTGTTCTAATCTGGGATTGTTTGATCATTAAGAATTTCCTGAAAAACGCATTTGTTAGGTCTTCAAATATTGCTAAAATACAGATCTCGACCTTCTAGCAGTCAAAGTGGAATCACCCTAGAATCAACAAGATGAACCATAACAACTTCGACGAAATCTACGTGGGAATCCATTCAAGATAAGTGCCAACATTAATGACTTTTTTATAGTGACTTCATTATTTCCATTCTGACGATACCATCCACAGTCAATAACTTTGTTGTTGCCCGATAAAGCGAACATATGCTGCTTGAGCAACATTATTAATCTGATTTCTAACCTACTTTGCAAGTGGTGGTATTGTTAGACGCTGTAGCAAAACTCACCGTCCTGTCATTGTGAATTGCCATTTATTACTCAGAATTGACTGTCGTTATATACTGCTTTACTTACTATGTGTACGAGAAGGAGCAGAAAGCGTAATATGAAATTATCTTCTCCTACACAGCTACTAAAATATCATGATAGGTGCCTAAGGCCTGTTGCATCATTTAGACAAGACTAAAATTAATGAAGTGAAACTCTCTCTCACGTGACATCGGACAAGGCACCTTCGTGTAATACATTATACGTTATCAAAATGAGACGGATTTTTCTTACAGGAGATAGAGTGCTTCACCCTCACCGGTTGACTAAAATTGCTGAGGACTAACCAGCTATGAGCACAACAATGAAACTAAAATTTTAATCCAGTTTCAGGATCGGCGGTACATAATCGCATTAATTTATTTGCAACAGCTTAAATACATATATGAAGGAAGAGGAGTTACACTTAACCTTCGGTCTCAGCGTAGGGTTAAATCATTATACGATAATCTGCTTTATCTCAACTTCCGTTGGGTTACCCAGACAGAAAATATAGGACATACATGAAAATAAAGCTAATGCAGTATAGACTATAGACTCGATACATATATTGCGATTGCACGTTAGTAAATATTCTTAGGATGCTGATACAGCTGAAACGTAAGTGAGGATATCACTTCCTACCGTCTGTTATTGAACAGTCCAGTCACATTATAATGTGGCCACAGCCTATATTTAATGTCAACCTGCAATAACTACTCACAGACGGCAGCTGGTAGCACAGTCACTGGATGATATATAAAAGAGCGAACTTGGGGGGGGGGAGGGGGGGAGGGGGGGGGAGGGGTGGTGGCGACTGCGTGAAAAAACAGTGCGGTCATTGTCGTAATGTGAGAAAGGAATGATTCTACTAAGTCCAAATGGGCATTATCATTGACCTTCGGGCCAAGGATGGAAGCATTTCCGGAACGACTAAGTTCGTCCACAAGCTGCGACATGGTCGGGAATAAAGCAGTGACCAGAAAATAGAATAAATTTCCTTTACTTTAAGTCTATGGTCATCATTTTTTTTGTCATCAGACTACCGGTTTCGGTCTATAATGACCATCTTCAGACCTGTTTTACAAAAACATATGCTAATGTACTGGAGCCCTAGTGACATCGTCAAATGTTACACACAAAATCGGCACCAGCATCGTCAAATATATAGAAATAATAACATATACAAGAGTCATCTTGTCAGCAGCACTCTACCGACTGAGCTATCCATCTACAACTCACGACCTACCCTCACAGTTCAATTACGTCAGTGCCTCTCTCCTACGTTCAAAACTTCACAGAAGTGCCTCACGTACCTTGCTGGACGTCCACATCCAAACGATATTTCTGGCAGATTTAAACTGTCTGTCGGACTGGTGGCCTGAGCCAGAAAACTTGCATCTCTTCCTAGAACGCTAGTCTTGCAAGGTGTGCATCTGATAGGTAAATTTCAGAAAGTAAGAAGGAGATGCTGGTAGAAGTAAAGACGTAAAGGTGGTTATGTCTTTGAAACATTAGATTCCGGGTTCGCCCCGGTCAGCCGCCAGTTTTAATCTGGAATAAGCTTCAAAACAGCGCCCACTCATCCGTAAAGTGAAAGGATCGGCGTGGAAGAGTAAAATGGTTTCTCTCTCACTGATAAGTATGTTTAATAAGATTTTCATGAAACACCATTATGTTTTGAGGCCCTTGTAACAGACTTGTGCATGTGCATGATTTGTAATGATGTTTTGGTTTATGTCAGCCAGTGTAGCAGAGTAGGTTTTGGATTAATCTTTAACAATGTCACAGAAACATCATTAACTGAACAGGGAACATTCTTCAGTTGTTCTTAGTTGCTAAGGAAATGATACATATGAAGTTTGGAGAAATATGACATTTAACAATTTAAAAGTACATTAGATAATTTTTATTTTCTGCCTGTAATGCAAATAAAACTTTAACTTTGTCGTTTATACATCACTTAATTCTGTAAAGCTGAGGTCAATATCATTTATTATACAGTTATCAGTTATTTTCTGCAGAGCAAACTTACTTTTTCTTAGGGTCAGCTTGAGTCCCAAAGTTTGTTTGGACGTTACGCCCTCCTACTCTGCAACTTAAAAGTAAATCCACAATTTCGGTCATTGATCTCATGTATCATTTTTCATTCTTGTTTTTAGCAGCACAAAGCCATTTTGATATGGAAACGATGATTTATGCAGTTCGAAATTTATTTGTTCTGTAGACATTCACGGCAAGTCGATTAATTCTACATTTGGTGAAAATTTATTGCAACTGTTGGTAGCTATGTAGCTCGATAAATCTGATGGCCCTTACGCACAAGGTGAGTGCGCATACTCATTGCGTTTTTATGTACACTTTTACTTAAAGGTCATAGCGGAACATAAAAGAGAACAACAGTTGCATTTTTATTTGTTGTAGGAAAATTTAGCCAGTACAAATAGATTAATACGTAGATGCAGACAGCGATTATCAGTAGCCTCTGAAATGGTTAGCGTTGGCCATTTGCATAGTTCTAAATAAACTTCTTAAAGCTACACTTGTGGCTGGTTGCTGTCACAAATTATAAATCTTGTAAGTGTTTTACGGCCACCGTTCTCATGGTGTCTGCCTTAGGAAAGTTAAGAGTTGTTATTAAGATAGCTTTCGCTACAGTTAGCTTAAAGTGTCTACTTTTTTTAAAAAAAAGGTTCATTTATTAAATAAAGGGGACAGATGCTCTATTTGTACTCATTTTTCAATAACATGTTAATGTCAACCAAAAACGAAAGATCAACTCAGAAAGTTTTCTTTGCATAACTGTACGCAAAGGGAAGGAACTGGAACGACGAAGAGTGACTGAAGAAGGTCTTAAACGTGTGAGAGTCATCGTGCGTAGCCCCAAAAAATCAGGTCGGAAGGCTAGAAGTGAATCAGCAATTCCAGCGACGACTTTTAAAGAAACCCTTGCAGCAACGTCATTATCATTTGCAGTTGTTTCAAGCTCTAAAGCCTACAGACTACGGTTTACGAACTTTTCAAAAGAAATGTTGCTGCATGACGAAGATTTTCTTTGATCGTGTCGTCTTCGGTTATGGATCGACGTTTCACGTAAGTGGAAATTTGAACACACACACTGTGCGCTTCTTGGAGGTTAGAAAATTCCCACGAGGTGGTACAGTTGGAACAAAACTCCCATAACGTGAATGCTTTTTGTGCAACATCCCGGCGGAAAGTTTATGGGCCTTTCTTTGTCGTTGAAGCAACTGTAACACGTGTTTCTTATCTTGACCCTCCAGAACTATGACTCTTTCTTCAATTGGAAGAAGCTAAACCACAGAAAGTTATTTGGCAGCAAGATGGTGCATCGGCCTTACTGGCATAACTCAGTACGCATCTGGTTAAACGACGTTGTACCCCTCCGCTGGATTGCTCACAAGTAACCGAATGACAGAACTTGTTTTGCATCACCTCCACGTTCACACACGATCTGACGCCATACGATTTTCGCCTCTGACAGATCATAAAGGATTATGTGTATGTGCCTTCACTAGCACCTGATATACGCCACTTTCAAAACAATATTGTTGCAATAATCATGCCAGACACATTGATCAAGTTTAGAGAAGAACTCTCCTAACAACGCAATGTGTGACGAATGGTGCTCACAATGAGTACTTGTAAGAAGAAATGTTGCTCATTCACTTCATGTGCTATTTATAATCGTAGGTTGAATGTATGAATTGTACAGTGCTTCAAAACCAGCAGATTCATTTCGAAACACTCTCTACATACTGGCCTTCCTAAGTGAGGTAACAAAGGCAAGCATCTACAGTGATATTCAGTTGGAATGTAACCTAGTTCTGATGCTAACGATGAAATAAATTTTCGTTGCTTAGAAGAAGAAGTGGTATGGCGGTGGAAGATTCCGTGTCACCAGACACTCTCCGCAGTCTCTCACAGAAAGAAGACCGCGTAGTTAAATTTTGATGCCCAGTTTGGCGTTCCCTATTCGACAGTAGTAAGCTTGGTACTGATATTAGGCATTACCCCTCCCTTCTCTTGTCATCGTAAACAGTAAAAATAACTCATCATCGTAAACTGCACTGAAGAGTTACGTTAATTCACAGCTCTCACATTTAACCAAGGAACTGTATGTGAAGAAAGAAAACCTTCCTAATTAGCCATCTGAATATTCAGCAGAGCTGTAAATTGCTGATATGAATTGTTTACAGGAGAATGGAAGAAACAGTAGAACCTGACCTCGGTGAAGATCAATTTTGGTTCCAGTTAAATGCAAGAATACGCGAGCCAATACTGACTCTATGGCTGATCTTAGAAGATAGAACGAGGGAAAATGTACGCTTATAGCGTTTATAGATTTAGAGAAATATTATGAGAATTTTGACTAAATCCACTATTTGAAGGCCCAAGGGATTTCGACCGTTCGCCTTATTATCTTCCACAGTATGGAATCTTAGGCAACCTGTTTTGAAGGTATTTGTACGTAGTGTGTCGATGAGAAGCAGCCCGGACAATATGGGAATAGAAACTTTTGAAATGTGATGTTGCTGAAGAATATTGAAGACTCGATTCGTAGATTGAGTAACTAATGAGGAGATACTGTATCAGACTGAGGAAAAAAGAAGGAATCATTTGATACGTCACATCCTGGGTAACGGAGGAATTGCTAAGGAAGTTATGGGAGGAAGTGAGCGTCTTAAAAATTGTAGAGAGGGACCAAGGCATGAATGCAGTAAGCAAGTTCAAATCGATGAAGACTGCAGTACCTCTGCAGAAAGAGACTTGCAGAGGATAGACCAGCTGCATCAAACCAGTCCTTGGACTGAAAACAACAACAACAAGAACAGTAACACGCGGTAGGGAGCTGGTGTTGAGTGGTAGGGTACGGGACCATAATTTTATTACTAAATTTAATAAAATATAAACCACTTTACTGACGCATCGAAAAGATCTAAAAAATATTAGTAACTACATCATAATTTACTAGTGACTCTTTATTTTGAAACCAAGGCCACTGGTGATGGAATTTACGAAATCCCCAAAACAACATTCAGTAAAAATTTTAAGGAAAAGAATCTTAAGAAAAATTTTCTGAAATTTTGACATTGAATTCAACATTTAACGCAAATTTTTGCTAAGATCAACAATTTGGTGTTTAACAACACATTTAAAAGTTAAGCTTTAAGAACCTACAGAAATGATCAACACATGATTAACCTCCGAAATCCACTATTAAGTAAGTCAGATCGCATGTAATTTGGGAAAACAAGCAAATCCAAGTTAACAGGCTGAATACACATTTACATAAGGTACAAGTAGGTTGTCGTGCAGACAAGATGCCGGTGTAAGGCGAAACGATCTTTTTTTTTTTTTTTGTTTATGAACAATACTCACCCTAGCTAGCCAGCTGAGTTTCTAGGCTGCCGCTTTAGTACGATTAACAGAGCTAACACCGTTTAGTGTTGACGATCTCTTTTACTCAAGACCCTTTTAGCAGGACTCGCAAAGTAAACCACATGTGTACTCTAGTTATCCTATAATAAATACGTTATTAGTTAACGATTTTTGGAAAAAGCTGCAAAAGACATTAGAGAAAATTTGGGAAAATCGAGCCTTCAGCTGAAATCAGGTTTGTGCAGGTTGAATGAGAAAACGACAGTTAGCATGGCCAAATCCAGGCAAGAAGCTTCAACACCGTCGTTTACAGTAAAAAAAAAAAAAAAAAACCCGCAGCAGAAAAACTTGAATGGGATCACATCAGACTGGAATGGGATCACTTCTAATGTTAAAAAAACTGCCTCACAGACGACGATGTATACCCAGGATGGCAAGTGAGAGAACAGCCTTTTCACACGTAAACTATAGCTACGTATAACTGTTAGGGCTGTAATTAACTGCTCACAGTAATTGCCAGGAAGTAGAAACATAAGCAAACAAGCGCGTGACCAACGTCTGAAATCGGTTGCACATATCCACCAGTCACCCTCGTGTTCAGTCCTTTGGAACTGGCTGACAGGACACCAAACCGGCGCCAAAGTGGACACAAGATTTTTCCGGCTTATCAAAATCCAGGCACAAGCAGGTGGCCAAGCAATGCAACAAAATATACATCGGGCAATCTCCACCGATCCAACCGACACAGGACATCCCGTAATCCGCTCTACCTAAAATTCCTAATTCAGCAGAGCCAAGGGTATTATCGCTCACGACTTCATGGCGTTTACTATCCGCCGTCGCCACGCAAACGTCTGGATACCCGATAGGTGTGTGTGTGTGTGAGAGAGAGAGAGAGAGAGCAGCCGCCCCCGCACTCGCGTTTAAATCCACCAAACCGTCACTGCGCTTCCCTCTGGCGGCGGAAAAACGCTCTGACTCCACCAATGCCAGTGATTCTGCCGGCCAGAGGGATCTATCGATATTTAATCGCGCCACGATGTACCCGCAGGGCACAAACAGTAGTAGCAGCAACAAGTATAAAAAAAAAGAGCGACAATCTTTGCACAGCACTAAAGAGGGGCAGCCTGTGCATGGAGCACACACGCAGTTCGCGTTCACACAGTGGCCATGGGAGGCGTGGCAGCTGCCTACCGGATTTATGGTGTGCGCTGCCGCACCGACAATGGAGCGCCCGGACAGCTACTCGTTGCCAGAGCCCAGAGCCTGCGCCGCCTTTGTTCACGCGCCGACCTTTGTGTAACAACGGCCGACGGCCGTAAGTGATTTTCTGTCCGAACCTCCGACAGAGGAGCAGGTACCTTGCCGGATCGGCCGCTTGCTCGAACGTATCTGCAAAATTCTCCCTCTGTCGGTGCCCTCCCCCTCTGGGTAACAATACACCACCGCGTTGTTAACACGCAGTTAGAGGCTACGTCGACTATATTAATCCTACCGTCATATAGCAGGTTTTTTGAGCTTTCTTCGTAGGCAAAAAGCTTGCACTCGTTTTTAGCTCTCGTATAAACGGAAGGCAACTAAACAGGAACTATGCACTATGACGAACTAATTACAAAGTCTTCAGTTCTTTCCATCAGTGACGCACCATGGTTGCGGGATGTGCTGTGGTTAGTGGTGTACGCCTTTACGCGAAATGACGTCCACATCCGTATTGCATCCGGGCACACAAGTGTTTCTCCCCGTCTTCAGCGGTTCAGTGACCAGCTAAAGGGTTAAAGAAGTTAAGATTATTGGGCTTTTTTTCTGAGACATCAATCTTCTGACTGGAGTGAGGCGGCCCATCTCAGAGTAGTACCTGCATCATACATCCTGAATTATTTATTAGATGTACTTCAAAACTCTGTCTTCCATGGCCGTTCTTACTTTCCTCTAATATTATGGAGATTATTCCTGATGTCTTAACAACTATCCTATCACCCTTTCCCTTCATCTTGTCAGTGTCTCCCATGTGTTCTGTCATTCGCCGTTTCTGCAGACAACCTTCTCATTCCTTATTTTACCAGTCCACTCGATTTCAACTTTTCCTGTAACACTGCTTTTCTTTTGTTCTGGTTTTTCCCTTGTCCATGATTCACTACCACGCAATACTGCGTTCCAAAAGTGCATCATCACAAATTTCTTCCTCAAATTAAGGTCAATGTTTGATACCAGTAGACTTCTCTTGGCGAGGAATGTCCTGAACACCTGTGCTAATCTGCTTTTTATGTCCTTGCTTCGTCCCTTATAGGTAATTTTGGATTCTTAACTTCGTCTACTTCGTGATCCCCAATTTTGATGTTAAGTTTCTCGCTATCGTAATTTCTGCTGCATCTCATTACCTCGTTTACGGTTCACCCTCAATGCATGTTTTGTATTCATTAGACGCTTTATGCCATCCAAAATATCCTGTAATTCCTATTTACATTTACTGAGGATAACAATATCATCAGCGAATCTTACCATACAGATTACTTTTGAATACATTCTGGGAGTGACCAATGATCAATGTGTTACAAATATTTACTATCAAAAACAGTCTTGATCACAATTTATTTATTCCGGTGACCGGTTTCGACCACTACTGTGATCATCTTTCAGACCAATGAGTAAGAACGTCCTTCTGCTGGAGAATCACTACTCTAATTCTTCAGCAGAAGGAGGTTCTTATTCATTGGTCTGAAGATGATCACAGTAGGGGTCGAAACCGGTCTCTGTTTTTGATAGAAAAGAACTACCATACAGATGCTTTTAGCCTGAATTTTAATCCCACTTTTGAACCGTTTTTTATTTCCTTCGTAGCTCCTTCGATGTGTAGATTGAACAGTAGGTTCGAAAGACTGCATCCCTGTTTAAATCCTTTTTAATCCAAGAATTTGATTTTTTGTCTGTCAGTCTTAATTTTCTTTCTTGGTTCTTGTACATACTGATATTACGCGTCTTTCCCTATAGCTTGCTCCTATTTTTCTCACAATTTCGAACTTCTTGCAATGTTTTGTGTGTGGAACAATTTCCCAGAATGACGAATGCTATGAGCGTGCCTTGATGTTTCTTTAACCTTACTTCCGTCATCAAGCACAACGTGAGAACTACCTCTCCTAAGGTGATCGTATTCTAATTGATCCTCAGTATTCTTTTCCATTCTTCTGCATATTATTCTTTTCAGCAACGGCCCATGGGTGCGATGGGGATGTTCCCTTGTTAGAGCCATTTTGAAGTAATGAAATAATCCGACAAAGGTTGAAAATGAGTAGGGATATCTGTGATGACGTCCAAAAAAACAGCTAATTTGGTTTGGCCATGTGAATATGACGAATGAAGAGAGGGTACCAAATATGGTACTACGATCGATACCATCCCTGCTGGAGAAAAGAGGTCGCCCAAGAGGCACCTGGCAGAATGATGTGAAAGAGGCAATGCAATGCTGAGAAAAGTCAAGACAGAAGAAGATGGCGACTGGGGATGGAGAAGTGGCGCCAACCGTAAATAATACGCAAAAAAAGGAAGAAGATATGTGAGATATATTTTGCATATGTCTATACAGACAAAGCAACTGGTAGAAAGCTAATCCTGAATCCGTGGAGCGATTTCAGCCTAATTTCATACACATTTTAGTTGCAATCTGCAGAGAACTATTGTTGGGTAAGTACCAGCAGATTTCTATTGGGGTGAGCGAGATAACATGGGGGGAGAAGGGGAAGTTGAGAGGGACAGACTGTGAGGAGGAATGAGATGACCATAGACATGTGTCAGGATGAGATGGACAGAGAGGGGGGAAGGGAATTTTGACACAGAGAGGGAAGAGGAGGAGATGTACAGACACAGGGTTGGGGGGCGGGATCGGCTGAGAGAGAGGGAGGAGAAGGTTGATGGACAGAGGAGAAGAGACAATTGACAAAGAAAGGGAGGAGGAGGAATTGGATAGAGGGAAGGATGAGATGGACATAGAAAGAGGAGGAGATGGACAGGAAGAGGGGGGGGGGCGGTGGAGATGGGGTGGGAGAAGATGAATAGAGATGGGGGGAGATAATGGATAATGAGAATGGGCAATGGAGATGGAACTAGATGGGAGAGGAGTAGATGGAGAGAGAGAAATGAGCAGACGAACAAACAGAGGAGCATTTTGACAGAGAGAGGTGGTAGGAGGAAATGGACAGAGGTGCCGAAGGAGATGGAGTCAGGGTGGACAGAGAAGGTGGACAGAGAGTACAGGTGGAAGAGATGGGCAGAGAGGGGTTGAAGGAGGAGATGGTCAGAGAGAGGGGAAGGACGAGATGCACAAATAGAAGACTTGAATAAATACTTACACAGGTAACGCTGGATAATCAGCTGGTCTACAACAAATAATTTTCTCTGGTTTTTTGGCCATACAGCAGCACTTTTTGTGTCTTCTACTTGGGATGGTATACACAGTAACAAGAAGAAAATTGCTTTGATCGAGGGAAATAAATAAAATTCGTTTACTACCGTGTATTTACTCGTTTCGTCTGTTTTCCTTCCCTAATATGACACTGAAAGGTTGCGTGATCATCTCGCGCCACGTTATCAGGACCACGATCTTTGGCCTGAAGGAGGCGTTGTACGATCACCACGAGTGGCATTGAGGCATTTTTATGGGAGAGGCATGGAGCGAAGCAGCACGGACAGTGCAGGTCTGCGGGTCAACGGGCTGGCTGTTTGTTCTACCGCATCTGTGATTTCCAAGTTTATTTGGCTGAGCATCTTCCAGATAGGATGGACGTGCACCGGAAACCGGGGTGAACCCATTATTCCTTTAGCCGACCAGATTTGGAGGCGAGCGCTGGGTCGTCATCATTCACACGCGTCCTGGCTGTTCCAGGTTTTTCTACTGTTCGTCACCAATCAGCGGCTTTGGATGCTCGGTGAGTTATTTCGTGAATGTATGAATTCTCCGCCCTGCGAACTTTCCGCCCCACTATAAATCTGCGAACTCTCCGCCTCGTACCTGCGTCTATTGTGTCCCGTCCTACCTGCAGCCGGACCGCCCTAATCACCTTGCTCTACCTCTTCCATAGACTCGGCCGAACTCAGTCCGCACAGTCCCGTCTGCCTGATAGTTTTCTAGTTTTCGTAGACTTGACATCGTGCCACTTGGATATTACTATCTCAGTAGATGTGATATAGGAGTGTCAACGATAATTCGTGGTAGGCCTAGTTGCCACTATGAAGGTTATTCTTACACAGCGAAGAAAACGAAGGAAGTTGGGACTGTGATTTGGCGATGTTCAAAACAGAAGGAGAGGCATTGCCGAGGAAAGCTTAAAACCAAGGATTCTACAGTGCTCTTTTCGCACAAGCATCAATCAATGTGGAGCTCCGGATGACGCAAGGTTCGAAGTACAGAGGACCCTGAAGCAGGCAAAGAAGAGGGCACGAGAGGAAAATAGTCTATTTCCAAAATCTATTCAGTGGAACTAGGTAGCCTGCATAGTCGAGGGGAAGTCGCAGGGCAAAGTCGCAGGGAAGTGAAAGGGAACCAGAGACAAGAGAAGAGATTGAACTTAAAGCAGAGCTATTAACTATGAATGATGGTAGCAGTTTCCTATTAAGCGACGATACATCAGGAGACATTATAACAGTTTTTTTTGTGGAAGAGCAGGGAGAGAGGCTGTAAGAAGTAAACGAGACTTTTTTGTTGATGATACGTTCAAGTGCTGTAGCAAACAGTTTTCACAGATATATACAATTCATGCAAATTTTGGAAGTAATAAAAATGAGACTAATATCTACCCAGTTGCATTTGCATTATTACCAAATAAAGCGAAAGAGACATACATCCGACTTTTCAGAAATGTGCTGAAAAATATTCCAGAATGAAACCCTCCAAGTGTGACTGTACGTTTGAGTCAGTAGCGATTTTTGCAATTAAACATATGTTACCAACTTGTACAGTGCATGGATGCTATTTCCACATGAGAAAGCCTCTCTGGAGGACTCACTCGTGAATATAAGGAAAATGAAGAAGTGAGACAACAAATTCGCATGTGTGCTGCGCTGGCGTTTCTATGGCCTGAAGATGTATGTGATGGCTGGCTGGAGATGCATTCACAGGCACCGGATGTACCTAGGCTTTCTGATTTTTTCGACAATTTTGTAGAGAGATGGATGGAAAATAAAGAAAACCCTATCAGCCTTTGGAGGTGCTACAAATGGCTCCATCGAACAGCTAACTTCGTGGAGGGCTGGCATAACAAAATTAATAATATGGTTTCCTAACCAAATCCTAAAATTAGTGATGTAATTACTTGCATGAGAACAGAAGCAAAAAATTCTGCGTGCGCGTTAATGAGAACAGAGCTGAATATGGAAGGTAAAAGAATGAAAACAGTGTACGTGAAACGGGATGAAAGGCTGGAGAAAATATTGAAACACTACGAGAAGGATGGTGAGATAAGGGCTTGCTTGAAGGCTATCTCCTACCTTCAAAAATTAAGACTAATTACTGTATCAGAATATGTATATAAATAAAAAATATACGAAATGTAAATAGCAATCTTAAAAAATACAAGAAAGAACAAAAACAAAAAAAGGTAAAAAATTTGACGAAGCTTATAAGCTGATTTTAAACACGCCTAAATGACAATAAAATTACTTCAGCCATTTAGCCAGTCCAAAGAGTGGATAAAGTGCGATGAGAACGAGATTATTTTTGAAAGTGTAGGTATGTGATTTCTAACGCATCTAAAGCCTAAGCGCCACTAGTCCCATACCTCAGTAGTGTTTACAAATTAACAGTTAAAATTAAGCTACACTACACATGAGTGAACATAATGCCACACAATATTTCCGTGTATTTAATAAGTGCACTTTTATGAAAACGTATCTATTGACAATGACTGCTGTCTGGTGCTGCAAAAGAAACGAGTCTTCTTTATGATACTGAAATATTCTAAAGTCTCTGTGAACTCTTATTTTGTTCTATCTACTGTTTATTTGGTGTTTATCGTACCAAGCGAGGTTAGCGCACTGGCTAACCAGGGCTCAATCATCTGGCCGTCAATGGTTTACTTCATTTGGTTTTCCTTGTTTAAGCAAACGCTGTGACGGTTCCTTAAAGAGGTCATGGTAGCTTCCTCCCCCCCCCCCCCATCCACCTCCCCCATAAACGACAATCCGAGCGAAAGTGACCACAACTGTGGACGTGACATGAAACACCAAACGCAAAATTGGTTTCTCTAGGTTGTAATGATGAATGATCATATTCTGAGCTAAAATTAAACATATCTTTGGAATGTAAACTTGCTTCTTCTGAGTCCCCATTCACTTCAGAAAGACGCGCACTAATGATGCAAACATGAGGCTCCTGGGCTATTTAAATATTAAGTTATTGAGTGACTTGGCGATATTTGTCGTGATCAATTTCGAGCTCACAAAGAACTGCATTTATTTCCTATTTTGTTACCTACACGTCGAATATTTTGTTCTGCTTCAAACTGACGTTTACGCTGTGGTTTAGCTAAGTATTTTGATACCCAACGCGGACTTCTGTCATCCTCACCAATTACCATCCTCACAAAATCATTTAGTTATTTACTAATTCCGATAGGACCGTACTTCCGCTTGAGGTGCTGTCTAGGTAAGGTATTTCTGTTTACAGCTAAACTTGTTCCTAAGGTTTTAACGAAAACGAATGAGTAATCTTTGTTTTTAAATTTTTTGTCACAATTTTGATGATTTAACTGTTAGATTTCCAAGACAGTCAAAGGTCACTGACAGATGTTACAAAAGAAAATATTATTACTACTTTCATTGCATTCTTCTTCATTTGCTCTTTCTTCAACTAATACACTGTCCTCTTTAGCATGACAGTTATGTGCAAGATTTTCGACGTTTTCTTTAAGTCCTTCAGTTTTATCAAGAACCACCTCCTTAATAGATTCTTAATTTTTGTTAGTCTCGTTAATTTTTTGATCATCTACAAATGCACTCTAAAACTATAAAATTTTTTGCCTTCTTTCATGTCCTTTGAGTCGAGTGCTTCTCTGACGTACATTTAACAAATTTCAGCATTGAATCAGCCAATAAATGGCCCTTCAAAAACCTGACCGCAATTTACTTATTTATTTATTTATTTACCTATTTTGTACACCATTTAGGCAATGTCGCTGTGTATGTATTCTAAACCAAATGTCTGCATAAATTAATAGAATCATTTGTTTTACTTTTAACCAGTAAGAACTCTTTACGTAAAAACATATACATATCAGAACTAATAACAATGAAATTGTTACATGCACCATATAGTATGGCTAATACCGTACGACTTAAGCATGCTAGCTTGCGTCCCTAGGGGATTGGTGGGCTCTTCCTTGACCTTTTCTGGGCGGAAATTTCTCAGGGTGGAAAATTCACAGGTCGAAGAATACACGACACCTTATTTCGGTGCTTCGGTGCCGAAAGCACTCTCTATTCGCTGTGAATGTGATAATTGTGAGAGGTTTGCTTCCTGCGCGTGTTTTTGTCTTGCTGCTTCTTTATCGGATTCGGTTCAGCCTTCTGTTGTTGTTGTTCCCTGTTCCTGTGCCTGGGTAAGCGATATGAGGAGCGTGTCACTCTTATCAAAACATAATAACTTCCATTTGGTAATTGTCATGTAGATGTGATTTGATTGTGTATTTTAAGTTATTGAGGTTTTGTAATCTTTTTAAAGCCAGTGTGTCATTATATGCGACATTCAAAATTTATTTTGGCCTAGTACGCTGTGCACTAGATCACCAGGTCAGTTTCTTTAGTTATTTGAAGCCCTCGAGCTAATGCGTCTTATTAGGGCAAATCATGTTACATGTGTGTTGTGGGCTATACTTCCAAGCCAAACTTATGTTTAACGTACGGTGTTCACCAGTCAACCATTCACGTCTCACTTCGACCTGTGTTTTCTGTCCCGCAAGACGGCTGTGTATTTACCGTTTCCTCCTCGTGGCGGGATTTCAAGCTGAATCTCGGTTGGCCGATTAACTTCTTTACAGTCAGGTGTAAGTCGATGCGGTGGGGGAGGGGAACTGTCTTGGTCAGCTAGTTTATTATTTATTACCTTTTAACGACTTATCACAACTGTTTTGCCGACGCCGCCAGCGCGTAATCTGACGCCGTAAGTTTTTACTTGTTTTTCTTAAAAGTTACTTTTCTCGTCATTGTATGTTCGTACTTTGGGGCGTGCACCTACTGGCTGCGTAGAAAAGGTGGAGTATTGTGAGCAGCGTATCGGGCCTGCCCTAAATAATTTCAGGTCCGCTCGTCTTGACCACATTGTCCGATCCGTGGTGGTTTCATATTAAGCAACTTTAAGTGTTTTTCTCGCATTTTAACCAACGCACTTTTAGGTAAACCTGAATTATTTGTTGTATTTTAGTCAAACAAATTCTAAAGATGTTTGTTGCCTGACTGTCTTGTAGACTGTTTTTCTATCATGTTATAATTTTTGTAAAGCACTGTTGAGACATTCTTGAATTTTCTACCTTAACCTTAAGAACCTCTGAAGACACTGTTTTATCGACTATCAGTAATTGTTCTTAAACTGTCTTATCTAATTACTTAATACTTCAAGGTCCTGTTGATCTAATTCATGTAGTTACTTTTCCTGAGGAGTGTTAATAAAAATCTTGGTACGAATAATGTTCAGTCCTCATTTTAGCCGGTCCTTCCACACCTAAGCAATCTTGCGCCAGTAATGCGTACCAAACACAAGTGGACGTAGGCGGAGGGTACTAGCAGTAAGTGACTGTAGGCGATTTCAAAAATCAAATGGTATGTTGAAGTAATTAGTGAACTTACCATCCAGGATTTTATATCCTGAATACTAATGTTTCAGTTCTTCCACCGAACGCACTGCTATCACTTTTACTTCGCTAAACCTCCTGCCGTTGAGAGAAGTTGCTGACACGTCAGTATGCCTAGTCCTGCGCCGTCTCCCACGCCAGTTGCCCGCACTGTTTCAGTGAACTTGCCGACAATGTAACAAACATCTTTACTAAGACGTAATCAGCTGGACAAAAGCGTGGTCGGCTTTCTTTGCGTTCCCGGTAGCACTTTGCTGCCGGATACCTGGCCTTAGAGGAATTCTTAACGTTCTTGCTGGAAGCAGGTTCTGATCGATGACAGGGCGCTAGACGCAGCAACAAAGAAAGCGACCCTTGTGTGATAGCGTTTATTCACCCCACCTGCTGCTTTCAGGTGAGGGCCGCGCCGCTGAGAGTTTCCTCGATATTCCCATTATGTCGTCTCCAGTTCTTCCTCGTGGCCTGGTCGATACGTGCTGCCGTATTCCTCAACGGCTTTCCGACGCCTTCCCGCAATGGCTCCGCCCTCGCTTTCATTGTACGGCGCTGTTATGTTGACCGATCAGATGTCGAAGGCAACGTACCATGAGTAGAGGCACCTGTTTTTCGCAAAGCGCAAACTCACGAAATTTTCACGAAATTTTACACATTTTTCTGAAAACGCGAAACTATTTATTTTTAAGCCAAATCGCGAAATAATTGACGAAACTTTGCAAAATCTCGTCATTTGAACTTAACTGCGGAAATTCGATTGGAGTTATGGTAATACAGTCTGGATATCGATTGTACACCATTTCGATATGTATAATATATCGAGTTTTCCAAAGACATTCTACAATGTTCTGGCGGTGTATTCAGTATTGAGTGTTGGAAATCGTTGTGGATCGCCGGTGCATTGAGTGTGGTATTTTGTGTTGTGTTGTGCTACAGATGATTAATACGGTAGTGACAGTTTTCGACCAAGAAAAGGAATTTTCATCCGAAGGATTCTATGTTTTCGACAAAAGTAGGAAGATACTGGCTGTCTCTGAGGACTATGGGACTTAACATCTGAGGTCATCAGTCCCCTAGAACTTAGAACTACTTAAACCTGACTAACCTAAGGACATCACACACATCCATGCCCGAGGCAGGATTCGAACCTGCGACCGTAGCAGTCGCGCGGTTCCGGACTGAAGCGGCTAGAACCGCACGGCCACAACGGCCGGCTAGGAAGATACTTATGTGCAAATACTGCAATGTGCGTATTGAGTGGCAGAGGAAGGACACGTGCCTGAAACACATTAATAACAGTTCTTCCCATAAGAAGAACAAGGAGAAGGCGCTAACAACTAGTGGTATAAAAAGACAAGCTACGCTTACGGAAGTCAATGCAGGGGCAAAACGAGCGAAAATTGATAAAGAAGAATTCTTTTTATCGACTACTCGAGCTTTAATTGAGGCTAACATTCCGATGGAAAAAATTGGTCATCCGAAGCTGAGAGAATGGATGAACAAATACATGCCAGGTTTGTGTAAAGCTGTAGTGGAGGCTTTGTGGATCCCAGTCAGTACTGTTGATAGTGAGAGATCATTTTGTAGATACTGGAACATAATGTCTGACAGGAGAACATCTCTGACTCCCAGTAATATGGAAGTCATGGTATCCTTGGCTTTCTCGGGCTGACTTGTGTGTTGTGTACATAGACTAGGACAGGATAAATGTTTTCCAATCTTTCATGATTTATAATTTTTATGCTTTTCCAATTTACGTAAAATAAAAGATTTTTCACTGCAAATGTGCCATAAATGTATTTCCTGTACCTTTTACTGCTGAAAGGTGGAAATAAAATTATTGACGAAATGGAAAAAAACTAGCGAAAAATTTACCGAAATAACTTTTTAAAAATGACGAAATCGGGCAAAAATTTTCACCACAAACAGGTGCCTCTAACCATGAGGGAGGAGGTGCTGCGGGGCGGGAAATACAATGAAACAGCCACACAGTGTTAGAAGGGCCAAAGACTTGACACCTTAGCGGTTTTGCGTTTCAGTCTAGTTTCCTCAGCTAACTAGAATAGAGTATGGTCTCTCTAGCGAGGCACATTTTTCCTTGTAAGAACATTAACAAACTTCCACCGAAAGCAATCGCTGTCGTTGTTTTGCTCATTTCTTCATCTGCAGGTGATGCACGGAGAAAACGACGCCACCGTATAGGAAAGTATAGTTCTAATTTTGTAGTCTTGGATGTTACGAGAGGTAGAGGGTGGATGAAAGTACTGACACAAAAAAGGCAGTCACAAATTACAGCGGCCAATAAGGTGCAGGAAAACCTTTGGCATTCAAAACAGCTTCGAGTCCTCTCAGAATGGACAAATAAAAGTAATGTATGGTCTTCAGGAGAATGTTATACCCTTCCTAGTGGAATATAGTGGCAAGATCAGATAACGATGGTGGAGGTGGATAGCGTTCGCGCACTCTTCTCTCAGTATTAGATTTCAATGGGGTTGTATAGATACACTTTCTTTAATAGTTGGTCATGGTTCATGTTCTTCTGGTTTATTTTCTTTATCTAATACACTACTGGCCATTAAAATTGCTACACCACGAAGATGACCTGCTACAGACGCGAAATTTAACCGACAGGAAGAAGATGCTGTGATATGCAAGGTTGGCGCCGGTGACGACACCTACATCATGCTGACATGAGGAAAGTATGCAACCTATTTCTCATACGCAAACAGCAGTTGACCGGCGTTGCCTGGTGAAACGTTGTTGTCATGCCTCGTGTAAGGAGGAGACATGCGAACCATCACGTTTCCGACTTTGATAAAGGTCGGATTGTAGCCTACCGCGATTGCGGTTTTTCGTATCGCGACATTGCTGCTCGCGTTGATCGAGATCCAACAACTGTTAGCAGAATATGGAATCGGTGGGTTCAGGAGGGTAATACGGAACGCCGTGCTGGATCTCAACGGCTTCGTATCACTAGCAGTCGAGATGACAGGCATCTTATCCGCATGGCTGTAACGGATCGTGCAGCCACGTCTCGATCCCTGAGTCAACAGATGGGGACGTTTGCAAGACAACAACCATCTGCACGAACAGTTCGACGACGTTTGCAGCAGCATGGACTATCAGCTCGGAGATCATAGCTACGGTTACCCTTGACGCTGTATCACAAACAGGAGCGCCTGCGATGGTGTACTCAACGACGAACCTGTGTGCATGAATGGCAAAGCGTCATTTTTTCGGATGAATCCAGGTTCTGTTTACAGCATCATGATGGTCGCATCCGTGTTTGGCGACATAGCGGTGAACGCACAGTGGAAGCGTGTATTCGTCATCGCCATACTGGCGTATCACCCGGCGTGATGGTATGGGGTGCCGTTGGTTACACGTCTCGGTGACCTCTTGCTCGCATTGACGGCACTTTGAACAGTGGACGTTACATTTCAGATGTGTTACGACCCGTGGCTCTACCCTTCAATCCGATCCCTGCGAAACCCTACATTTCAGCTGGATAATGCTGTAAGTAGGCTGTTTGTTTTCTTATTGGCAACGTTACGTAGCGCTCTGTATGAAAATCACTGGCTGTGCTGTGTGCAGTCTGTGGCTAGTTTGCATTGTTGTCTGCCATTGTAGTGTTGGGCAGCGGCAGCTGGATGTGAACAGCGCGTAGCGTTGCGCAGTTGGAGGTGAGCCGCCAGCAGTGGTGGATGTGGGGAGAGAAATGGCGGAGTTTTGAAATTTGTAAGATTGGATGTCATGAACTGCTATATATATTATGACTTTTGATGACTATTAAGGTAAATACATTGTTTGTTCTCTATTAAAATCTTTCATCTGCTAACTATGCCTATCAGTAGTTAGTGCCTTCCGTAGTTTGAATCTTTTATTTAGCTGGCAGTAGTGGCGCTCGCAGTATTCCAGTAGTTCGAGTAACCAAGATTTTAGTGAGTTAAGTGACTTGTGAAAGGTATAGGTTAATGTTAGTCAGGGCCATTCTTTTGTAGGGATTTTTGAAAGTCAGATTGCGTTGCGCCAAAAATATTGTGTGTCAGTTCAAGCAGTCATTTATAATTGTTCGAAGGGGACGTTTCATATGTCGACCCGTAGCGGAGGATACCTCACTGGAATCTTCTGATTTTTTCTTGTAGTTTGTGTAATTAGTGTAGATTTTGTTTATTGCTAGCGCGTAATTGTAGAGAGAATCTCCTTTGTAGTTGCAGTCTTTCATTGTTGTACAGTAAAATAGGTGTGGCATGCATGTAAATTTGCACCAAGTATTTCGCAGCTTGCAATTAACTAGATATTATTTTCAGCGCTATGTTAATGTGTTCTCTTATTTTCTGTGTTATCGTGTGAAATACTGTGACAATATTGGCGTGTGAAAAACGTAACACTAGGCTCCAAATAAACAGAGAAATAATAGTGACGACGAGTCTAGCTTACCAGCACCGCTGTGCAATGAATTAACAGACATTCAAAGTAGTAATTTGGTAACTGTGCATACGGAAATGGAGCGGGCGTCAAATAATGGTGTAGACAGTGAAACAGGTAGTGAACAGGGAAGCATTATCGATCGATCGGTCGGCAACAGCTCGCCTCAGGAATCGGGAATGACAGAACACAATGTTGCAAATACTGTAGACTCTGGTTTTGGGTTCTCACCGTTTTCTCAAATGAGTCAAGCCACATTTTCCGCTTGTCAAAATGTGAATGTTGCCGGTGCAAATTCACTGCCGAAAAGCACTGAGGAACATGATTCAGACACCAGTGCATTGTTATTACAATTAATGCAACAAATGGGACAAAAGCTTCAAAAGTTAGACACAATGGAACAAAATCTTCACACCACGCTTCAACAAGCACGTGAAGATTTAACTACTGAGTTACATAAAATCGAATCGAAATGTCAAAAAGTCTGTAACGACGTAAAAACACAAATTTGTGAGCATTTTCAGCCTATTTTGTCGCAGCATGAAAATGCGTTACAGAATCACGAAGCAGCCATAAAAGAACTGCAAATTATTGTTCATCAAAGTCATGAGACCTTGCAAGCTAAAATTGACTCAGTTGCATCTGCGATTCGGTTACACAAATTGCAAAAACTCAGGAAAACTTAAAGGACACAGTAGAAAGACACATGGAGGAAATTAGTTCATTATCAGAGAAAGTAGTTGAACTTTCGGATCAGCTTAATAATTTATCTATGAAGGTAGATGATAATCTGAATGACACAAAACCGATAGTCTTTAATGACACAGAAGAGTGCGATCAAATGAGGAAATACAAACAAAATCAGAATCAAATTAATACGCAACACCAAAGAGAAATCCGGGAAGTACAAGATCAGCTGACACAGGTAATACAAGAATTACGTATTTCAGAGGCCACTCGCGCTCCAATACGGGAAGAGGGACGTAGAAATAAGGAACGGCCACAAAACAATAACTCACAGCACTTCGGCAATTATGAAAGAAATTGGCAAGGTACACCGAATTTTGATACGGAGCCGCCGAAACGACGTAACAATGACCGACATGCGACTCACCGACATGATGATTTTGACTATAAGCTGTTCATTACTATACGTAAATTCAAAACATTTAAGAATTCTGGCAACGACATTCATCCACAAGCATGGCTCCATCAATTCTCTCATTGTTTTCCTCCCAACTGGTCGTTAGAGCACAGATTAGAATTTATGTGTGGCTACTTAGAGAATGAACCAGCTGTAAGAATGCGATCGGTCATTCACGATTGTCACAGTGAAGGAGAATTTTACCATGCCTTCCTCCAGCATATTGGTCTCAAGCTACACAAGACCGAGTAAAACATAGCATCATAATGATGAAACATTTCGAACAATCTGAACTTTCCAGTCTTGTGAAATATTTTGAAGACATGTTGCACAAGAATCAGTACCTGTCAAACCCATACAGCCCCTCAGAACTCATCTGCATTTGCTTAATCAAATTACCTGAACATTTACGACATATTATTTTGGCAGGACATTGCAAAGACGACATTGAAGCTTTTCAGGGACTCTTACGAGAATTAGAAATTGACACTGATAATCGCGGAACGCGAAAACAGGAACACAACAATTACAGGTCACATCCGTCGCAATTCCGCGATGACAGAAATAATAACTGGACACGACAATGCTATTCTCACAACACAAAATCGTGACCAAAACAGACACCACCCGTATGACAACCGTTGGCAGAGCAGTAATAACTACAGGGTAAGATCACCTCTCCACAGTAATGACTATCACAGAGACAATCAGAGAAACAGACAATATGGGAACCAAAATAAATATTATCAAGGGAGACAGAATAACTTTAGATGCAACGGACCAGCGCGCAGTTACGATTCAGGGAGAAGTTCTCCACCACGTGACCAACAAGAAAGAAACTATGGAATCTACCGACATGACGACAGACGATATAATCATAACGACAGACCTGAATTTCATCAGAACTGGCGGGATTCAAACAGAGCAGGGCCCTCTCGACAAGGTGAATTTGTAGAAGTTAGGTCTCCTAATCCCAATAACAACGCGCGCCAACAAGGAGACAATAGGCAATGACTCACACCGCTAGCAGCCACAAAACGTACTTATGAAACTGACGACGCAGCTGCCGTAACTAGTAATTACATAAAAATGGAAGACATTAGGGACATCTTACTCCAGGAACACGACGTAAAACATAACAACATTGCATGTCCTGTGATTCACATTACAGTAAGTGACGTAAAATTTACTGCAGTACTTTACTCTGGCAGTCCCATTTCAGTAATTAGTGAAACAGCCTTTTGCAAATGCTACAAATCGAACGATTGCCCCACACTTCCGTTACGTAAGATTAAATTACAAGGTGCAATCGTTGGAAAAAGTGTAGATGTACGCCAACAAACAAACTTAGAATTCTTTTGTCAAAGCCACAGCTTCTCTATGAAATTTCTCATTGTTCCATTATTGTCGACGGAAATTATATTGGGAGTAGACTTTTTGAATGAATACAAAGCAATCTTACACTTTCACGATGCTGAAATAAGTTTAGAGAAAGAAGGTAAGTCAATAGCTTTGAAATTTGAAGATTGGCTCTCAAACCATGACGAGGAAATTAATCGGCTTTACCTTCTGTTAGACAACAGTTCGGAATTTTCTACGGAACTAGACACTAACAATCACTCTGCAAGAACTGACAGGGATGATATCGACGATATATTTGATACTAATGAGTTAATTCAGAATAAAATTCGAAGAATTGAGAATTGTAATGACACTGATAGGCAAGACCTTTTTGAGATTTTACAAGCACATTCCACAGTTTTTACTCACAAAACAGGAACAATCAAGGGATTTCGATACCAATTTCGTGTTCGTGAGCATACTAAATTTTGTGTTAGACCATACGTAATTCCGGCGCATTATAGGGACCGTGTTAGAACAGAAATACAATCTATGCTTAATGAGGGCATTATTGAGCCTGCAGTAAGCTCATACAACAATCCATTACATGTTGTTGAGAAGAAAAATGGATCGATCAGGCTCGTCTTAGATTCGAGACAAATCAATACTATCATCATTCCTGAAACAGACAGGCCACAAACGATGGAAGAACTTCTTCAAAATTTTAATGGCGTAAAAGTGTTGTCTTCTATTGATCTCAGATCCAGCTTTTATCAGATCGAACTTCATCCAGAATGTAGAAAATACACAGCTTTCCTTTGTTTCGGCGTTTGTTATCAGTTTCGGAAACTTCCTTTTGGTTTGAACATTTCTTCGGCAGCTTTCATTCACAGGCTAAATTCCATATTACCTGAGTTCTTAAAACGTCACATCACCTTATATGTGGATGATATTCTGATAGCAGAAGCCTCATGGGAACAACACAATCGCATCCTCAACAGCGTGTTACATATTTTTGCAGAATCTGGAATTACAGTTAACTTGGAAAAGTCTGAATTTGGTAGGGCAAAGGTGAAGTTTTTGGGACATATTATTTCTCCTGAAGGTATTCAGCCGGATCCTGAAAAGTTAGAAGCAATAAGAGCCATTCCAGTTCCATCCACAAAAAAACAAGTCCGCAGTTTTCTAGGTCTTGTAAATTTTTACCGTCGTTTTCTGAATACGCAAATTCTAGTTACATCAAAACTTTGTTCTCTCACTGGAAAAAATACTATTTGGAACTGGGACGAATAAGCACAGTTGATATTCAATTCTTTGAAAGAATCGCTACTTAACGCGCCAATACTAGCTCATCCAGATCTGTCACAAGATTTCTGCCTTAGCACGGATTCTTCTAAAGTCAGTCTTGGTGCCCATTTATTTCAAGAAGCCATAGAAAATGACACTACTGTTCAGAAAACCATTGCTTTTGCTAGCCAAGTGCTGACAAAATCTGAAAAAAATTGTTCCGTTACTGAATTAGAAGCTTTAGCTATCGTTTGGGCATTTAACAAATTCCGTTTCTTTCTTTTTGGTAAGCACGTAAAAATATAGTGATCATCGTGCATTACAATTTCTTATGTCTTCAAAATTAAATCATGACAGGTTAAAACGTTGGGCATTGTTTCTGCAAGAATTCCGCTTCACAATAGTCTACATTCCAGCAAGGAGAACATTGTTGGGGACGCACTGTCACGCGCACCGGCTGGGCTTGAGAAAAGTAACACAGAAGGCAACCTCGAGAAAAATTTCAGTATTCTTTACATTCAGAAAGTCGCCTTTGAAAACTTCATCACCACATCTTTAAAGGACATTGCTCATGAACAAGATAAAGATCCGATTTGGAAAGACATCAAGAGCAAATGGCATGAAAAGACACACACACACAGATTCGGCATTATTAACTGGTTAGAAACAACATACTCTTCAAACGCTGCACTGTTGATGACAAGCTATGGGTACTTTGCATTTCAGACGATTTTGTTAATAAGCTCATTTGGTACATTCATTTCAGCTACGCACATTTTGGTCCACGAAAATGTTATCATATTCTTCGAACGACTTGTTATTTTAACAATATGGAAAAGAGAATTCGAAGAGTCTTGTCTATTTGGAAATTTTTTCAAAAGGCGAAACCATCTACTCTCACACATCGTGCTCCGTTGTTTCCTATTATTCCTTCTAAATTAAAAGAATTTGCTCCTGTTGATCTCTTGGGACCGCTTGTCAGAACATCTAATGGATTTTCATACATTCCAGTTGCTGTTGAACTTACTTCAAAATTTGTTACTTTCACTCCGTTACTTAAAGCCACTGGACGGTCTGTATCCAATGCCTTTGTTAAAAATTTCTTACGTGAAGTTGGACACGCTAGTAAAGTCATTTCAGATAACGGACCGCAATTCCGATCTGCTGTTTGGTCACGCATGCTTCGGAATCATAAAATCAAACCTGTTTTTATTTCATTGTACTCACCACATTGTAACCCGTCTGAACAGATTAAGAAAGAAATCCATAAGCTTTGCAGACTTTATTGTCACAGAAAGCATCAGCATTGGGACAGATATTTACACTTACTTCAAAACATGCTGAATGAAATGCCTCACGACTCCACTGCTTTACCACCTACTCTTGTACTAAAGAATGAAGAACCACCGATCAGAATCAGAGAGCTTGTACCTTTTCCGAATACACGTAAACTTCGACACAAAGACATAATTGATTTAGCTATTAAAAATATAAAATCTGCAGCAGACAAAAGGAGATAACTATATGACAAAGCAAATGCAAAGAAATTATATATTGGTCAGAAAGTTCTCATTAAAGCTCATTCATTGTCACATAAGAAGAAACACTTGAGTCACAAATTCTTTCTAGTTTACAATGGACCTTACAGAATCCGACATATACCACATGATAATTGCGTTGAAGTTGAAACTCTGTGTACTAGGAAGAGTAAAGGTTTACACCACATTTCACATGTAAAACCGTTTATTGAAAGATAATCTGCTTTTTAACTTTGTCTTTGACATAAAACTTTTCACTTCACATTTCTAGTATGCTTTGTCAGACTTAGAAACTGTTAACATGCAACAATGTTTGAAGTTAAATATCCAGTCAAGAACCTGGGCAACTTATTTAGACAGTAATTACAAATGCATTGTTATAGTGAACAGACAACACTGTGTTGTACATTCTTGCAACAAGTTGCATGATTACGTAACGACTATCAGGCTTACATAATTAGAACTTGTACTGCTAATGAGATTTTAATGCAATATTTTGGTTTACTGTGAAAGACATTCTTTATTTGAAGTACTTTCTGTGGGATTAAAGATGACTTAGCATTTGGTTTCTTTGACAGCTACACAATTATATCACAACGGTACTAATGTGTGACACAATTTACATTGTTGATTTTGCGGTGTATCTGTTTTATATCTGCACAGTTTTTCTGAATTATTCTGGAAAGTAAAACATGTTTTCGTAGTAACTTTTGTGGTATAGCTACAATGAGACAGCCTTTTCGGTAGCACAACAATACGTTACAGTACAGTACTTTCTTCATCACAAAAATAAGCGTAATAACTACGATATCTATACACAAAGCATTTCACTTTCGTTTATCATGAGGTAAGTACATTGACTTCTGCAGAACTTAGCTTTCGGAGGACGATAACTACGAGACTTCCACAGAGATTATCTTACAACATGACGCACAGTTTAGCGGTACAGTACACGTATTTGAGTGATTAATTTCGCACTTAAAATATTTATTTTTTAAGATATTTGAAGTACAATGATACAAGGGTTTTCCGTGATACATTTCATTCCATTGCTGTAATCTGTAACACCTGAGGGTATAATTACATTAATCCTCAGGGGGGTACACGCTTACTTTGTGAACCATGTGTTTGGCAAGCACAAGGAGCCCTAGCTAATATGGTATTTGCTTATACAACTTTACACATCGGTACCATATTTCTCTAACACACAAATTACACAGCTATCTGATCATTTAACTGAGAGATAAACATTTTTTTACTATGTCAGTGACAGATGTTTACGTAATTACACAGCTGGATAACTTCACATTTACGAAATTGTATTTTGTCTGTACTTTGTGAACTCTTCATATTTTTTCAGAACCTTTGTGATACTATGAGAGCTTTGAATGATGTATTTGGTATGAGATCATGATTTTTAAGGTACTTTTGCGGTAGATGACACTATTGAAATGAGCAGAGCATTTTTTAGGTTTTGACATTATTGCAGAAAGCTACGACGTTTTTGAGATTTGACTGAGGTGTTATGATGTTATTTTTACGACGACGATGTGTATTATGCTGTTGAGGTATGTTTATGATCAATAAGCTGATGCTATATGAGGAATTTGATTATGCTATGTATTTATTATGATGAAATGTTGAAGTGTCATCGCAAGATTGACATGTCGACGAATATATATATGTATAATGAGGTAAGGAATAATGAGTAATGGTTAGGGACTCTGATTTGTGGAAAAGGATGTTGGAAACCAAGAATCGTACTTTAGAATTATGAAATGTGTGTACATGTGTGAATGTATCACAATGCCACTGAAAATTTTTTGGACACTGTTATATTCATAGGATTTTGTTTCTACACATTTGCAACGCAAATTCTCGACCTGTGAAATTTTTTATGTGAGACTGTCACTGTTGTGTAAACTGGTGTCGTAAATATTTCGGTAAGAACGTTAAGTGACCACTTTCACGTAATGCGTTGTGGGCACCCAGATGGGGGACAGTCGCCTGGAAAGAAGTCATTAGTGAGTGCCTTTCAGAGGCACAGGTGGAGAAAAAAAGAGGCCATTATCCTCGCTATTGACATTCCTTTGTAGAAAGCATCGCAAAAACGACAAGGTCGAAATTGAAAACATATGATTTCACTGTGGAGCTCTTAATTTATGATATTTACTAAATTGCCTAATGAAATGATGAGAAACATTTCACGGCTATTGTCTTGCTAGTTGAGAGAAATGCCATATGGTTTGCTTTATGTATTTATTTACTCAATTTGTTCAATATCTAGTTTCTAGCTACACTGCAGCATTGGTTAAAATAAAATTTATAGATGTACTAATATAAACATTTTCTGTCTACAAATCGAGTAAATAATAATTTTTTTCAAAAAAAAATGAGGGAGCACAAAAAGACGATTACCTTCACAGGAACTGCATTCATAATTTTCTTTTCAAGTACTTGGTAATTTATTTTGTAGAATAAGTTGTGGTGCACCACTTTAACGACACAGATATTAAGATGTGAATAGACATTTCCCTTATCTGCATTGTTGTCTTTACTGTAATATTTTTCTGCTTCAGCTTTGTCATGTTTAGATATAATTTATTGCATTTGCTGCTGCTGTTTGCCAGGCATAGTGCTACTAAATGTCACTTTACATTACTCTGTTAAGCCAGTTTTACTACTGATTTATTTTTCTTGTTTGCTGCTCATTGCGTTATATTAGTTGTAATATTGCTGCTTGCTTGGCCAATTTGAACATTTTGTCATTGCTGTTTGTGTTAATTGTTTTGTACTGCTGCATTGCCTCGTTCCTTAGTTTAGCATCTGAGCTCAGTAGATTTAAGTTAGCTTAAGACAGGGTAGACTATATAAGAGATTGAGTTGCGATGAATTGGAAGAAATGCATTGAGAATTTATATGAAAAAAGTACAGAAAGCAGGTATAGATAGGACTTTTTGGGAATAATGATGAACGAAGGGAGATCTTCAAGAAAAAAAAAAAGGTTTTGTTTGCAAAATACTGCAGTACCAAATGTTACACTGAAAACAAACCCTGTCCTTTCCCCTGTGTTATTCTGCTATGTGTTTGTGTACTCTTGCATATTTGTGTTTTTCCTGTCTTTATGTGTTTAGCTAATAAGATTTATGTTGTAGAATTTTTCTAATACTATGTTATTTACTTTGTAAAGATGTTTAGATATTATTTATTCTGTTTTGTTTTAATGCTCATGTGTGAAGTTGATGTTTCAAAAGTTATTCTGATCTCTTATATATTTACTTATGTCATAATTCCTGTAACACTGATGTACATGTTTATTTCTATTCTTTTGTAAAGCCTGTTTTACTACAAATGTTATCTGTATTGTTATGTTCTTTAATGATGTATTTTGTACCTTTGTTATTGTATTCTTATGTTCATCAAATTAAGTAACTTGTAAGTAACATTTCACTGCACACGTTTCTGTTGGTCATAGTATATGGACAATATGTGAGAAGTAGGGACTGATAGTGTTTTCACGTGTGTTAATAATTCAGCAAGGGACTGGATAACAGCATTGCTGGTTCTAAGGACAATTCCAAAAACTTTGTGAGTGCACAAGTGGTGGTTTATGGACTTGCTATATTGTCCGCAAGACTCTTCAATGGTGATTGTGCACCTGCACAGTCGCAACAGATGGTTGCTGACCGTCTCTACAAGGACTACAGTGGGTCTACACCTTCCATGACTCACCAACACCATTATTTCTACAAGGACTGCAGTGGGTCTGCACCTCTGGTTGCCCACCAATACCGTAATCTCTACCAGGACTACAGTGGGTCTGCTCTGTGATGACCTGCCTACCAATATTCTTCAAAACGTCGAATGACTCTGCTGTGGGTTTGCTCTGTTGTGGCCCATTACCTGTCAGCATGTCAAGAGTCAGCACTGTCTTTCCGTTGGAAGGACTACACTACTTCTTCAAGACTGCATGGAAATCCACTACTTCCATGTGCATTTTCTTTTACTGCTCAGACTTTGAGAAAAGAAACGGCAGTTTTACTGTGATAAATGATCAGGACTGTCTTTATGGACTGTGAGAAAATTTTAGCTTTTGACCAACATTGTATCATCATTTGATTTCTTTGTTATTAGAATTATGAAAAATTTTTTCAAATCTGTATTGGCCACTGCCCAAAACAATTTGTAAAATTTTTTGTGGGGAGCATGGGGGCTATGTAAGCAGGCTGTTTGTTTTCTTATTGGCAACGTTACGTAGCACTCTGTATGAAAATCACTGGCTGTGCTGTGTGCAGTCTGTGGCTAGTTTGCATTGTTGTCTGCCATTGTAGTGTTGGGCAGCGGCAGCTGGATGTGAACAGCGCGTAGCGTTGCGCAGTTGGAGGTGAGCCGCCAGCAGTGGTGGATGTGGGGAGAGAAATGGCGGAGTTTTGAAATTTGTAAGACTGGATGTCATGAACTGCTATATATATTACGACTTTTGATGACTATTAAGGTAAATACATTGTTTGTTCTCTATTATCAGTAGTTAGTGCCTTCCATAGTTTGAATCTTTTATTTAGCTGGCAATAGTGGCGCTCGCTGTATTGCAGTAGTTCGAGTAACCAAGATTTTTATGAGGTAAGTGACTTGTGAAAGGTATAGGTTAATGTTAGTCAGGGCCATTCTTTTGTAGGGATTTTTGAAAGTCAGATTGCGTTGCGCTAAAAATATTGTGTGTCAGTTCAAGCACAGTCATTTATAATTGTTCAGAGGGGACGTTTCAATGCACGACCGCATGTTGCATGCCATGTACGGGCCTTTATGGATACAGAAAATGTTCGACTACTGCCCTGGCCAGCACATTCTCCAGATCTCTCACCAACTGGAAACGTCTGGTCAATGGTGGCCAAGCAACTGGCTCGTCACAATACGCCAGTCACTACTCTTGATGAACTGTGGTATCGTGTTGAAGCTGCATCGGCATCTGTACCTGTACACGCCGTCCAGGCTTTGTTTGACTCTATGCTCAGGCGTATCAAGGCCATTATTACGGCCAGAGGTGGTTGTTCTGGGTACTGATCTATCAGGATCTATGCACCCAAATTGCGTGAAAATGTAATCACATGTCAGTTCTAGTATAATATATTTGTCCAATGAATACCCGTTTATCATCTGCATTTCCTCTTGGTGTAGCAATTTTAATGGACAGTAGTGAATTATTTATGAACGTTTAGGTTGACTAAGATTAGTAATTAATAAGGATATAATTAATTTGATGCCTAGAATGGCTTTGTGGTGATTTCTTTTAAGATTATCAAATACAGCTGCTCCTGCTGAATCATATCTGGTGACTGTAGTGGCCAGCGTAGAAGCGTCAGTTCATCCTCATGCTCACGAAAACAGTCCTAGACAACGCAATGTCTGTGAATAGCGGTCCTGTCGTCTTGGAACGCAGCAAGTTTTGTACCAAGGTACGAACCTGAACAGTTGAAATAGCCACGTAATGCTTGCCACTAACTCGACTTCGTAGAGTAACTACGGCTCCTAATAAACACAAGAATACGGCTGCATTAGGAGCGATTTAAAATTGAATGATCATATTAAGTTCAACGTCGGTAAAGCAGATGCCAGACTCAGATTCATTGGAAGAATCCTAAAGAAATGCAATCCGAAAACAAAGGAAGTAGGTTACAGTACACTTGTTCGCCCACTGCTTGAATATTGCTCACCAGTGTGGGATCCGTAACAGATAGGGTTGACAGAAGAGATA
Organism: Schistocerca serialis cubense; assembly: GCF_023864345.2. Lineage (NCBI taxonomy): Eukaryota > Metazoa > Arthropoda > Insecta > Orthoptera > Acrididae > Schistocerca > Schistocerca serialis. The sequence goes on from NC_064645.1 coordinate 219,075,955, forward strand.
GAGAAGATCCAATGGAGAGCAGCGCGCTTCGTTACAGGATCATTTAGAAATCACGAAAGTGTTACGGAGATGATAGGTAAATTCCAGTGGGAGGCTCTGCAGGAGAGACGCTCAGTAGCTCGGTACGCGCTTTTGATGAAGTTTCGAGAACATACCTTCACCGAGGAGTCAAGCAGTATATTGCTCCCTCCTACTTATATCTCACGAAGAGACCATGAGGATAAAATCAGAGAGATTAGAGCCCACACAGAGGCAGACGGACAATCTTTCTTTCCACGAACAATAAGAGACTGGAATAGAAGGGAGAACCGTCAGAGGTACTCAAAGTACCCTCCGCCACACACCGTCAGATGGCTTGCGGAGTATGGATGTAGATGTAGATGCCTAAATCATAACCGAACTCGTCTCACGTTACACTCTTGGGACGTGAACTTGGCCAGAAACAAAAAACAGTATTAAACGAGACGCATCCGATCAAATGACTTACCTACAATGCTGCTTAGTCCAGGTTTTACGTCTTCGGTCTTACTTTTCCCTATCAACCGCATTTGCACCACTGTTGAATACTTTTGGAATATCTGCTCGCCCTGCAGTTCCCTGCGTGTTTTTTTGTTACTGTGATGATTCGCGAGTGCGACATTAGCTCTGCAGTGACTTTTACAGCTGTCGTCCTCTACATTTTTGGTCACGATCATCTTTAATCTCCATCCGTCAGGATTACTCAACACACGGTTTCGTCTGCGTTGTGGCTTAGCGGATGATGTTTCCTTTCACTTTCCTTGTATTAGTATAAACCTTCGGTACATTGCTCCTTGAAATACCAAAGACTCTGACTACCTTGGTTACGAAAGTACCCTCCATGAGAGCACCAACAATTCACCCACGTACGACTTCACTTAGCTCCGGTGTAAGTATACTGATGCATTAGCTCCATACTTAACAATTATATACAACCGACTGCTCGACGAAAGGTCCGTACCTAAAGACTGGAAAGTTGCACAGGTCACACCAATATTCAAGAAAGGTAGTAGGAGTAATCCACTAAATTACAGGCCCATATCGTTAACGTCGATATGCAGCAGAATTTTAGAACATATATTGTGTTCGAACATTATGAATTACCTCGAAGAAGACGGTCTATTGACACACAGTCAACATGGGTTTGGAAATATCGTTACTGTGAAACACAACTAGTTGTTTATTCATATTAAGTATTGAGTGCTATTGACAAGGAATTTCAGATAGATTCCGTATTTCTGGATTTCCAGAAGGCTTTTGACACTGTACCACACAAGCGGTTCGTTGTGAAATTGCGTGCTTATGGAATATCGTCTCAGTTATGTGACTGGATTTGTGATTTCCTGTCAGAGAGCTCACACTTCGTAGTAATTGAAGGAAAATCATCAAGTACAAGTGATTTCTGGCGTTCGCCAAGGTAGTGTTATAGACCCCTTGCTGTTCCTTACCTATATAAACGATTTTGGAGACAATCTGAGCAGTCGTCTTCGGTTGTTTGCAGATGACGCTGTAGATTATCGACTATAAAGTCATCAGAAGATCAAAATAAAATGAGAAACGATTTAGAAAAGGCATCTGACTGGTGCGAAAAGTGGCAGTTGATCCTAAATAACGAATCGTGTGAGGTCATCCACATGAGTTGTAAAAGGAACTCGTTAAACTTCGGATACACGATAAATCAGTCTAATCTAAAAGCCGTAAATTCAACTAAATACCTATGTATTACAATTACGAACAACCTGAATTGGAAAGAACACATAGAAAATGTTATGGGGAAGGCTAACCAAAGACTGCGTTTTATTGGCACGACACTTAGAAAGTGTTAACAGACCTACTAAGGAGATTGCCTACACTACGCTTGTCCGTCCTCTTTTAGAATACTGCTGCGCGGTGTGGGATCCTTACCGGATAGGACGGACTGAGTACATCGAAAAAGTTCAAAGAAAGGCAGCACGTTTTGTATTATCGAGAAATATGGGAGAGAGTGTCACAGTAATGATACAGGATTTGGGCTGGAAATCATTAAAAGAAAGGCGTTTTTCATTTCGACCGAATCTTCTTACGAAATTACAATCACCAATTTTCTCCTCCGAATGCGAAAATATTTTGTTGACACCGACCTACATCGGGAGGAACGATTACCACGATAAAATAAGGGAAATCAGAGATCGTACGGAAAGATGTAGTTGTTCATTCTTCCCACGAGCTATACGAGATTGGAATAATAGTGAACTGTGAAGGTGGTTCGATGAATCTTCTGCCAGGCACTTGAATGTGATTTGCAGAGTATCCATGTAGATGTAGATGTAGATGTAGACATCGTGCACTCATAACTGCACAGCACACAGTTCTGTCCACGATTGACACTTGCAACGTAGTGAAGACACTACACAGACACCGTTCGTGTTCAAACGTAACATAGCAAACTGCAGCCTCAACTAGCATCTACATTTATATTTAAACTTAAGTTTGTCGCAATGTTTTCATATTTTTCTCCAACTCCTTTATGCACGATGAAGATGCATGCTGCAATGTGACCTTAAAGAAAGTTTTGCTACCCCGACGTCTCACTGTGTTTTGCCAAACAGTTCACTTAGTCCAATCTTCCAAGGCTCCCTGACAGGCGCACAGTACTGTATGACAGGTCCCACGAGGTCTCGGTGAGAGGCTTTTTTCCAGAAAGTATTTAACTTCGTAAAATATGTTTACTTTCATAAAATTACTTCTCAACTTGTCTGTTTTTGGCAAACAGAGCATTTCCAGGCATTCAGAAAACATTTCACCTGCATATAAAACCGTCGTCAGCTGTTTGTAGACGATGTTGTTGTTTGCAGGAAGGCTGTAATGCATGAAGACGGCTGAAAAATGCAGAAATATCTCCAGAGAATTAATGAGTGGTGCAAGAACAGCCGACAATGAACAGGTAATGAATAAAATGAACTGCGCGTAAATATCTGAAGAAATACGTTGGTTCGTTGGTTGGCTGATTCGAGGAAGCGAACCAAACAGCGAACTCATCGGTACCATCGGATAAGGAAAGGATGGGAAGGAACAATCCCGGCATTTGCTTGAAGCGATTTAAGGAAATCGCAGATAACCTAAATCAGGATGGTCGGACGTGAGTTTGAACCGTAGTCCTCCGGAATGCGAGTCCAGTGTGGTAACCACTTCGCCACCTCGCTCGGTGATATGTTGGTATTGGACTACTCTATAAAAGTAGAGGAAGCGTCAGTTTGCAACACGGTGTAATGTGCGTGTGTGTGTGTTTGAAAGGCACAGGCTACTCTCATAAATGTTGTTGTTTTGTTGTTGTGGTCTTCAGTCCGAAAGACTGGTTTGATGCAGCTGTCCATGCATCTCCTGCCAACACAAGCCACAAGCCTTTTAATCTCCAATAACTACTGCAACCTACAATTCTGAATCTGCTTACTGTATTCATCTCTGGTCGCCATCTACGATTTTTACCCCCTAAACTTTATTCCACTACTAAATTGGTGATACCTTTATGTCTCAGAATGTGTTCTATCAACCGATACCTTCTTATAGTCAGGTTCTGCCACAAATTTCTTTTCTTCCCATTTCTGTTCTGTAGCTCATAATTAGTTATATGATCTACCCATCTAATCTTCCACATTCTTCTGCAGTACCACATTTCGAAAGCTTCTATTCTCTTCTTATCTATGCTCTTTGTCGTCCATGTTTCTCTTCCATACATGGCTACACTCCATGCAAATATTTCCAGATAAGACTTCCTAACTCTTACATCTGTATTCGATGTTAACAAATTCCTTTTCTGCAGAAACGCTTTTCTTACCATTGCCACTTTACACTTCATGTCCTTTCTATTTCAGCCATCATCCGTTATTTTGCTGCCCAAATAGCAAAACTCGTCTATCACTTTAAGCGTCTCGTTTCCTAATCTAATTCCCTAAGCATCCCAAGATTTAATTCGACTATATGCCATTGTCCTTGTCTTGCTTTTGTTGATGTTCATCTTATACCCACCTTTCAAGACACTGTCCATTCCGTTCAACTGCTAACAGAGTGTTACTCCAACTTGTACTCCACCTTACAATCCATGACAATCTCACCGGTTATTTACTCCAGAACCATTCTTGCGAAAGGTATTCTTACCCTCCACGAACGGTTAACATCGAAGAATTTAAGGTAGTACGCAAGATAATGATGTAACCAAGTTCCAGACAATTATGAATTCGCAGTCTCTTAGCTCCTATACTACTACGCAGAAACACGCGATCGAATACTTGTGAGTGATACTGGTAAACAAATACAGGTAACCTCATACGGAAAATTATGTTTCAGCATTGAACATAAATTTTATCGATGTTACTGAACATCTTCGTAGTAATGAACGTACAACAACTCGGCCCACCATCAAAGTATCTCTAAGGTTCCTCTTAAGCTTACAACCGTAACAAGACTAGGCGCTTTAGCCAATGTAAGCGGCCAACTCCATCACATTTCTTCAAACCTGCAATCGAATGCTAATGGCTGAGAGAAAAGCGACTCGCCAAGGACTTAATAGTGATGCTGAGACTTAACAACGAACTTTCGCAAAGTGTTTATCGATATATGGTACACAGGAACTTGGCAGTGCAAGATCTCAAAGGTAGTAGTAAAATAAGTAATAAAATTCACAAAAACATAAAATATACTCTGAGGACATGTAAGAGTCGACACCCTTCAACGGTGCTGTTTACTGCTGAAGTTCTCAGAGCATACGTCCCGGGAAGGGTCGACCAACGTTTTATTTCTTCCAAGAAACGCCGCACGAAAGCACCGTGACGAGAAGATCACGGAAATTAGAGTGCATACTGATATTCATTGACGTTCGTTCAATCCACGCATCGTTTGCGAGTGGAACAGTAAGACAAAAAATTAGATTAGTGCCAACAGTATTCCCCGGGAACACCGCCAAGTTGTTAGCAAAGTGCAGAAGCAGATGTGTACAGTAAAACTGTCTGTAGCCATAAGCGTAGATAATGTTGTATACCAATTCTTAAATATGTCTACGCAGAACTTGTATACAAACAACCATTTTAAGCACAGTATGTGTCATCTTGCGTGGTGCTCGGAACAAATACTGGAGTGGGAAGACAACGGGCAGTTACAACGAGGGACTGACTAGAACATCCAGAACAGCGCAAGAAAGGCGAATAAGACATCACCTGGGAGGATCCATACTTAGATTCCTAGAAACTATGTTTTAAAGCTAAACAATAAAATCACTATGATATATCTTCATAAAACCATATTCTTATGAAAGTTTCAAAAGTGGGAGCAAGGCGGATGAAAAATCAAGACACGGTCGTAGAATTCGTGGATCTAGAAAAGGCGTTCTATAAGCTAAAATGCTGCAAGATGTTCGAAATTCTGAGAAAAAGAGGAGTAAGGTACACCGGAAGGCGGGTAATGCACAATATGTACAGAAACTTAGACGGAAAAATAAGACTGAAAAAGAATGAAGTGCTCGGATTGCAGAGGATGTATACAGGGATATAGTCTTTCGCACCTACTGTTCAAAATATGCATCGAACAAGCAATGACGGAGATAACAGATAGTTTCAAGAGAGGGATTACAAGTCAGGCTGAAAGGATACCAACGATAAGTTTCGCTGATGACGTTGCTGTGTTCAGTGAAAATGAAGAGAAATTACGAGATCTGTTGAATGGAATGAACAGTCAAATGAGTACAGAATGTGGATTGGGAATAAACCATAAAAAGACAGAGGTAATGAAATGTAGCTGAAATGAGGACAGCGAGAATATTAACGTCAAATTAGGTGATCAAAAAATGGTTCAAATGGCTCTGAGCACTATGGGACTTAACTTCTGAGGTCATCAGTCCCCTAGAACTTAGAAAAACTTAAACCTAACTAACCAAGGATATCACACACATCTATGCCCGCGGCAGGATTCGAACCTGCAACCGTAGCGGTCGCGCGGTTCCAGACTATAGCGCCTAGAACCGCTCGGCCACGCTGGCCGGCTTAGGTGATCAGGAAATAGACAAAGTTAAGCAATTCTTCCACCTTGGAAGTAAAATTAGCCTTGAAAGAGGAAGCAAGGAGGACATAAAAAGCAAACTAGGACAGGAAAACAGGACACTCATAGCCAGTAGAAGTGTATTTGTAGGAAACATGGGCCTTAATTTGAGGGAAAAAATTCTGAGGGTGTACGTTTGTAGTGTAGAATTGTGTGGTAGTAAATAACGGAAAGCGGGAAAACCGGAACAGAGAACAAGATAAGTATTTGGGGTGTGGTGCTACAGAAAAATGTTGAGAATTAGGTGGATGTAAATTAAGAATGAGGAAGTTCTTCACAGAATCGTCGAAGAAAAAGAACATACTTAAAATACCGGCAAGAAGAAGGAACAGGATGATAGGACATGGGTTAAGACATCAGGGAACAACTTCTGTGGTACTATATGGAGCTGAAGAGGATAAAAACTGTAAGGAAACACAGAGGTTTGAATACAATCAATAGCTAATTAAGGACTTAGGGCGAAGTGCTACTCTGAGATGAAGAGGTTAGCACACATGAGGAATCCACGGCGGCCCATATCCAACGAGTCAGAAGACAGGTCACACACACAAACATATAAAATTTTTTACGAACGTACAGGTAACATGTAGCCTACATCGTGTGTAAATATAGCAGACGACGCTCAAAATGAATATTAGAGGATACGACACCCACGGTAAGCCAAAAATACTACGCGACTGGACGACCAGGGGAACTACCGGCATCTCTGAACATACGCTCTTTGTTTACTAGGCGCGTGGGAGGATTAATGAACCATATAGCGTCGTCTTATGTTTGTAAACAGAGCAGAAACAGACTGTATAGACATATATGATAAAAAGAAATGTTAACGAAGGAGTTGGATTCCTTCTCATTGAAGTATTTCAGAGCTAAGAATGATAAAATGAACATTTGTCCGGCTCTTATATTTGTCAAAAATAGGTGACAGATTTTAAATTTTAAATCGTTCCAGATAATATATCGCGATATAGTATAATGATATTTGGTGTGATGAATGCTGCTTGTTGTAAATGTAGAAAAATTGATGGAGATGAAAGGGAGAAAAAACCCCATAATGTTCTAATACAGTAATACTTGTGTGCTGCTTGACACAATCACACCGATTAAATATTTAAAAGCTGCATTGGAAAGGGATTATGAAAAGGAAAGAGCACATAAGGACGGTGGCAGGGAAGGCCAATGGTTTACTTTGGTTTGTTGGGAGAATTACAGGTAAGTGTAGCTCATCTATTAAGGAGACAGGGTACAGAAAACTAGTGCAACTCATTTTTTACTACAGCTCGAGAGTTTGGGATCACCAGCAGCCCTGATTGAAGGAAGAAATCGAAGTAATTCAGAGGTGTGCTGCCAGACTTGTTACAGGTAGGTTCGAACAACGCGCGAGTAATACGTAAGTGTTCCATGAACTCAAACTCAAATCCCTGGAGGGAGAAGAGAATTGAGAAAATTTAGAGAAGCAGCAGCATATGAGGTTGACTGCAGAACGAGTCTTCTGCCGCCGACCTACATTTCGCTTGAGGACTGAATGGAGTTTATTAGTTATTATGTTGTCCCTTTAGCGAGTATGCCATCATGTTAAGACTGTAACGAACCTCTGGAGTAATGATGGACCAAATAGTTAGTTTTAGAATGAAATTACAATTAAATCAATGCCATTATCTGCTGACGGGCGTTGATATACATCAACGGGGACAGTTAAAAATGTGTACCACGACCGGGACTAGAAACCTGGGCTCTCCTAATTACATGACAGACATTCTATCCATCTCAGCCACCGAGGGCACGGAGGATAGTGCGACTGCAGATACTTATCGCCAGCACGCTCTCCGTGAGACCCACATTCTCAACTCATAATGCACACACTACATTCGTGGTGCCCCTGCCATTATACCCATTGCTCGCAGTAGATAATCCACCGAATCCCGTAAGAGTTCAGGCAATTCGTGTGCATCCGCACTGATAAAAAAGGTCATCTGCTGGTTAACCGTAACGATATGAAGATGGCATCTGTTGTTTCGGACGTGTCCGAAAGAACAGATGCCATCTTCATATTCAATTAGATTTAGGTACTATTTTTCATTTAGCCCATACTACATGAGTAGATGTTACAGTATGGCTGCTTGGGTGTTTGAAAAAGGAAACACAGAGGGAGACCGAAAAGTATATACGGCCTGAATAGGATGCAAAAGCAAGGCACGGAGCGAGAGATTTCGTCGGATATTCGAAACTCAACGAATCTCTGCCCATCACTCTTTATCTCCGCCTAGAGACGTTTTAGACACAACAGAGAAGGGAACAAGCGATAATAGGGGTGAAAAACATAAGTCTAGAGTGAGAGAACGGGTTGGACATTTCAAACTCCACGTTTTTCTACTCAGCATTCTTAAAGCAGAGGAAGCATTTCACTAGCGGGGATGATTTTTGGGATTTATTGGCTGGTTCGGTGAGTGGACAGACGCGCTTTTGGGAGAATTTCTTTGTGGTTGCAGAAAACCCTCAGTCAGTTACTTGCGATCTTCCTGCCTGCAAGAAACTGTTTTCATCTTATTTTCAACAATCTTACTTTCTTTCTTTTGTGAGAGGTAATCTGATAAAATTCAATGTTGGCTTCACACGAGAGTGCACTAGAAACTAATGCTTTCTCTTCTAAGACTATTGTTATCGGTTTCCTTAATGAAGAAGAGACCTTTTAACTGTATTCTGAGTCTGTTTACCTGTATGCCTACCGCTCTTATGACTTGTAAATTGTGTTTGTAAGCCCGCCAGACAAAATATTAGCCATGCTTGTCGCTTCGGATCACTGATGATGACGTAGAACATACCTCGCCCCCATCGCTGCTAAGTGGTGTGCATGTGCCAGTCCGCAGTATGTGCCATCATAATATCTACACGTTGTAGACAGAATTTCAGCGAACATGCGAAAATGGAAAGGTTTCTATTACAGATAAAGATGTCGAATCTTCCTGAAGTGCTCTGTTTCCTTACATTCATGTCCATAAAGGAAGGTTCATCGGAATCTAACAAAACAAACGAAGAACCGCGACAATGTGTGCTCTATAAGTAATGTCATAAGAAGACATAGTAGAGGGTCGTAAGAAGAGGGGGGGGGGGGGGGAGGGTGTCATTGTGAGTCCAAAGAGGATGAGCACTTGGTTTCAAAACTGTGGAATAGGCTGTGCAGCAGATGGCTCCCATTGCAGGAGAGTCAGCAATTTGAGGTTGTCTTGATCGAATTTTGTCTGGCCGCACGCTGCGCTCTTGTTATGTAATGTTTGAGTTTGTTGAGGCAAGTTTACATCAATTATCGATTTTTTATGGCTGAAGTATGATCTCAGGCAACTAACATTTGGATGGGCTTATATTGTTAAACTTACAATCGGAGCTAATACTTTAAAACCGACGGTACTATATATAGACACCAGTATCAGAGGTGGATCACAATTAACTGCCATTTCAAATTTGCAGAAAGTAAAACAGAAAAATTTCTCCCTTCAGGAGTTGCCTTTCCGATACTAGTGCTTTTGAACACCAGACTGGGAAAACAGTTCTCCAGAGTGTGCAGAAGTAAGCTGTGCAGTTTTTTTCCTTTAATTCTTAACACTTATTCAGAGCTGCACAGTGCGTCTAAGAGGAACAATAAACAAAAGCCGCACACTCTTTATGCAACATTCGGTGTTATATTGTGATCGGGATACAGCTGAGTGGTAAATGAGCATGAAAAGGAAGGGTTGCACAGGCATAGAATCACATGCACCACAGGTAGACTAAGAGTTGGAGTCGCAAATTTATAACATATTAAGAACTTTCTTATGATGGCCATTATCGCAGCAGCTGTAGCCTATATAAATTGCAAAATTTTAAAAGAATAAAGCCTTTTCCAAGCTGCTCATCAAGTATATTTATTTAACTGATGCACCTACACGCGTTTTGCATTACTTACAGACACCAATATTATATATATATATATATATATATATATATATATATATATATATATATATTATAATGACTACAACAGGAAAAACCCGGACGAAATTGATGACTTCTGGACGACAATGGAAGAAACTATCAGAAAAATTCCTGCACATAGAGTCAAAATAATACTGGGAGACTTCAGCGCCAAACTCGGAAAAGAAAAGATATACAGACATATCACAGGAAAACATACTCCACACAAGGACACCAACAAAAACGGAAAACATCTGATAGACTTTTGCAAAAGCCACGACCTCACCATTATGTCAACAAAATTCAAGAAACCAACACGAAAACTTAACACATGGAAATTCCCCAGCGGAAAGCAAGAACTACAAATCGACCACGTAATAGTGCAGAAAGACTCACAAAAAGAAATTTTGAACATAGACACCCGTAAAGGCTGCTTCGACTCAGACCACCACCTACTACAGATCAGGATTCGTCTTTTGCCCAAGAAAAAGCTCCAGAAGAACAAAATTGTTAGACCAGATCCAGAATACGTTACTTTAAACCAGACACAAATATTACACAAAATTAAAATGGAGAAAACGACAGACTGGACACAACTTTCACGAAGAATCCGAGAGGCCATGAAACTAGCACAAGCACCACGAACACGGAAACACCGTTGGTGGAACCACACATGTGACCAAGCTATTGACCAACGAATCAGTGCATGGAAAAAATTTAGTAGCCATAAATCCCAAGAGAATTGGATGAACTTCTTGAAAACACAGAAGCAATCAAGCAAAATCATTCGCAGTGAAAAACGACAGTATGACAAACGGCGACTGACAGAGATCGAATCGGACTTCATGAAGAACAATACAAGAAACTTCTACAGAACGTTCAGAGAAAATATGACTGGATATCAACCACCCAACTTGTGCTTCAGAAGACCGGATGGAACCCTAGAAACCAATACCAAAAACAATTGTGACATTCTGGCAAAGTACTTTGAAAAACTGCTCAACACGGACCCCCTCATGGAAGAAATGATGACAGAAACGAGCACATACAATCCAGATAGTGAACCTCCAACTCTAGAAGAAGTTAAAGAAATAATAAAGTCACTCAAGAATCGTAGAGCACCAGGAGAAGATGGCATCATCGCAGAAATCTGGAAGTTGCAAGACCCAGAACTCACCAAAGACATCCACAGGATCTTGGAAGACATCTGGAAGACCATGAAAATTCCTGGCGACTGGAAAACTGCCCTGATACACCCACTACACAAAAAAGGTGACAAGACTGACCCGAACAACTACAGAGGAATATCCCTACTACCGGTCACATGCAAGATCCTCTCTAAAGCTTTACTGAACAGACTAGAATGCCAAACCGACCACTTGATTGGGGAATACCAAGCAGGCTTCCGTAAAGGGCGGTCTTGTGCGGAACAAATTTGGAACCTGAAAATGATTTTACAACACAAACAGAACCTGATCATTACCTTTGTTGACTCTATCGACCGGAAAACTCTCTTCAAAATTCTAGCAGAATACAAAGTATACAACAAAACACGGGCTATCATAGAGCAAACTTTAACCAACACGACCTCCAAAGTAAAGTTCTGTGGGGAACTATCAGAGCCCTTTGAAATTCGCACAGGTGTCCGACAAGGCGATGGCCTCTCACCTCTCCTTTTCAATCTGGTGTTAGATAAGGTTATAAAAGAATGGGGAACATCACAACAGGGAATAACCTCAGGAAACCTACAGATTAAATGCCTGGCTTTTGCAGACGATTTGGCGATTGTCACGAAAGGTATAAAGGAAACAAAAGACGCTATTGAAAAACTGCACGAAATCGCTTCCAAAACTGGACTACAGATCTCTTACGAAAAGACACAGTTTATGAGCACAAAGAAACTCTCATCTCTGAACACAAAGAACGGCACGATTTACAAAACGGCAAACTTCAAATACCTCGGTGAAACACTACAAATGAGTGGACATAACAGAGACTCAAACGAAGAAAGAAAGACTAAACTGGACAAGGCATACAAAGTAGTGTGGAATCATTACAACAAGAAGTCTATCTCACAAAAAGCCAAATTACGCCATTACGACACGGTGGTGCTCCCCGAGGCACTATATGCAGCAGAGACCACACTAATCCTAGGGCATACACGTATCAGACAATTAGAAAAAGTAGAACGGAAAATACTTAGGAAAATATTTGGCGCAACTAACAACAATGGAATATGGATCAAGAAACCTACAGAGGAACTGTACAAACATACGGAGACAATCACAGAAAAGACTAGAAAACGCAGACTACAATTCTATGGACACCTATACATAATGCCATCACACAGGCTGACCAAACAGATCTTTGACTGGGTAACCACTAGAAACAACAAATGGGTGGCAGAGGTAGAAAACGACCTGAACCAGCTCAACGTAACAGCAGACACAATAAACGACAGAATAAAGTTCAGAAACATCATTAAGAAAAGTAAACTACATGAGATACAATGCGACAAACGAACAGGCATAAAATGGACCGAAGAACGCAAGGAAGATCACAGCCAGAAGATGAAAGAAATATGGGCAACCAAAAAGGCAATCAAGATGAAGCCGAAGACACAAAGCCGACAAAAAGCATGGACAGAGGACCGGAAACAGAAACACAGCGAGCGAATGAGGAAAGTTTGGGGAGCAAGGAAGGCAGCAAAAGGAACTGGCCATGTAGTTTAGTCCAAATGCGCTCTTTAAGGGCAAAACGCCAATAATATATATATATATATATATATATATATATATATATATATATATATCGATTGTTCTCTTTTAGGAGAGCGATTGAACTTGAATTCATAATTTCCTCTCCGGACGTTTTTCTTCTTTGCTTTCCAAAAACTCTTCATCCTCTCAGAATGCTCCTTCTTCCGTTCTTCAGTCCATTTTTTTTTCCTGGCTGGCGTGATGTTCTTTCCTCAAACATCACACTTGTGATTTTATTCCGGCACTCAGTGTGGTCTTCGAACTGTTTTATGTTGATCTACTGCAGATCCCTCTGGACTTCTCTCACCCATTCTGTGCCGCATTTACTATACATACATTGTTTGCCGCAAACATAGGCTATCGTTTGCGCGTATAGATTACAGATTTAAAACATTTCAATGAAGTTTTTATGATATAATGGAGACGTTCTTACAGATCTCCACCTAATTCATTATTTGTAAGCAGAAGAGCTGCCTCTCATATGGCAGACTAGTTGAAAAGTTGTAGTATTCCTTGTGGTCAATGTTTTCACAATATAACAGTGTAACTACGATTTTAAGTATCTAGAATGTTATGATGGAAGATATGTAGGGCAAGCCAGCAAAACATTTGACACCTGGCGCAAAGAAGATATCAGAAATATAATACAAGCCACTCAACTTCTACAGGAAATAATCAAAAAGCAAGTACAAGTGAGAAAGATACGAAAATATTTAGAACAAATAGCAAAAGACAAAAATATTTAGCACAGATAAAGAAAGACACCTCCAAACATCACAAGAAAGTCACCATCTTTACAAATCAACAGCTGGAAAGATGCTATTACTTAATGAGCAAGTGAATACGACAAACCAATTACTTTTTACGCTTACTGTTCACATAAAACACAGAAATCTCATATAGATATTATGAATACCATGCCTCTCCTGAGTATATAAATGAAACATTAAAAAGAAATAATAATAGTAATAAAAAGAAAATAAATACATTAATAATAAAATAAAAAAGAGTACACACACACACACACACACACACACACACACACACACACACACACAACGTATACACATGGACACATATATGGTTCAACAGAAAACATCTGAAAGCAGAACCTGAAAAAGTTGACAACAGTTACAGAAACGACTAACACTCTAAACACACAAAATGGTAATTACAGTGATGTATTTCGATAACAGTGATCATAAAAAAACAGCAAACTTCCAGTTTGCCATAAGCAAAGAAACTATTTGGCTTCCACGTATTGCATTAGACGCTGATCTGTAAGTACCTTTCCATTTTATTAATCAAACATCAGCGAACTGATTTATATCTGTAACCCATACGTGCAAGCGATGACCTACATGGACAAACGAAAAATGTAGTGTAATATTTCAGGACGCCTACTATAGATGCCTTGTAAACACAGCTAAATACGTCTTCGTGCACGGGTTCAATAAAAATGAACTCAATGTACAGCTTCAAAAAGGCATTTTTCTGTTAACTTCTGCAGTTAATAACATATTAAATGATTCATCACACAACAAAAACTTTTCTACAGCGAACACAACATCATCTTCGAATTCAACAATATATTACAGTCATTTAAGGCTACAACTCAATGTTAACTAAAAGTAGCGTATTAAATACAGACAGTAATACCGTTGGGAGATGGCGAAAGTCGGAATTCTAGGAACACTGCGAAAGTCGTTAGTTACTGGCAACACGATGGCGGTACAGATTTCTGGCTCACCGCACAACACGGCTCTGGGAGAATTCTGGGCGGCTGGGAGTATAGCCAGGCGGATCCCAGCTCCCTCGGCCGTGATAAATGTCCCCCCGTTGTAGCTTGTCTGGTTGACATCCTTAGCGGGGTTTTCTGGAGATCCGGATGGTAAGCTTTCCCTTTTTGTCTGAGTAAGTTCAGAGTCGTACGTCTCTGCCCATTACGCACCCAGTCCAGCGCATAACGCACCAACATTTCACAGTTGTTTCACTTTCTGTGAGATACTATAATATTTAACCGAAATTGAAGGACTCAATATTTTCGCCACACTGCCAATAATCCATTGCTGCTCGTCCCAATTAACATAACACTAAACACATGTTGTAATCCTTATAGCGTCTAGTCGGACGATTAGCCTGATAATTCATTCCTGTAACTTGATTACCGGAAGAATATAAGAAAAAATTGAAAAGTTTTGGTTTAATAATGCTGAAATAGTGGCAGAGAAGCAGTTTTGACATTCTGCTTCATAATGGAAAACAGATTAATAATTAACTATCAGGAAGTATTCTTAGCATTTTCAAACCTGGAAACTAGTAGAAAGTATATACAATAACATAACGTGTTGTAAACGGTGTCTAAATTCCTAAAAGTATTCGGACTACGTGAAAGTATGTATCCTTCAACATTTCCTGAACAAATAGCCTTTTCTTCATAAATTATACACAGAATAAATGATTTGTAATGCTATCTGACTCTGATTTAAATGTAAAACAACGTATTCATGTGTAGTTACTTTGTACAATGAAAGACAAGCGAGCTTGAGTCAGTCTTTCAATAAATTTTAAGTTCACCCTCATTTCAAATTAGTTCACTATCTGATTTCAAGATCATGTAAATAAAACTTGTATTAAGCAAGCTACGTGAACTGAGCACTTGCGGCTCAGACTGTTAATCTAATCTTTTTTATTTACGAATTCGAAATATATATATCTATTTACGAATTTCCGGAAGGTATCTAATCCTTTGACATGAAATGTGTGGAAAGGAATGGCAGAACGGTTCTGCCAATTGCGGCTTTGAGAAAGTTATATACTGCTTATACACGGTCTAGTTACATTAACGTGACCACCGCCCATGTTCGACATCAACGTAAGACAACCATTCATAGACGACGGGTCTCAGCCTTAGCGCTGGAAGGTATACAGGGTGGTCCATTGATGGTGACCGGGCCAAATATCTCACGAAATAAGCACCAAACGAAAAAACTACAAAGAACGAAACTCGTCTAGCTTGAAGGGGGGAATCAGATGGCGCTGTGGTTGGCCCGCTAGATGGCGCTGCCATAGGTCAAATGAATATCTACTGCGTTTTTTTTTTTTAAAGTAGGAACCCTCATTTTTCATTACATATTCGTGTAGTATGCAAAGAAATATGAGTGTTTCAGTTGGACCACTTTTCTCGCTTTGTGATAGATGGCGCTGTAATAGTCACAAATGTATAAGTACGTGGTATCACGTAACATTCCGCCAGTGCGGACGGTATTTGCTTCGTGATACATTAACCGTGTTAAAATGGACCGTTTACCAAACGCGGAAAATGTCGATATCGTGTCGATGTATGGCTATTGTGACCAAACTGCCTAACGGGCGTATGCTATGTATGCTGCTCGGTATCCTGGACGACATCATCCAAGTGCCCGGACCGTTCGCCGGATAGTTACGTTATTTAAGGAAACAGGAAGTGTTCAGCCACCTGTGAAACGTCAACCACGACCTGCAACAAATGATGATGCCCAAGTAGGTGTTTTAGCTGCTGTCGCGGCTAATCCGCGCATCAGTAGTAGACAAACTGCGCGAGAATCGGGAATCTCAAAATCGTCGATGTTGAGAATGCTACATCAACATCGATTGCACCCGTACCATATTTCTATGCACCAGGAATTGCATGGCGATGACTTTGAAATTCGTGTACAGTTCTGCCACTGGGCGCAAGAGAAACTACGGGACGATGACAGATTTTTTGCACGCGTTCTATTTAGCTGCGAAGCGTCATTTACCAACAGCGGTAACGTAAACCGGCATAATACGCACTATTGGGCAACGGAAAATCCCCGATGGCAGCAACAAGTGCAACATCAGCGAACTTGGCGGGTTAATGTATGGTGCGGCATTATGGGAGGAAGGATAATTGGTCCTCATTTTGTCGATGCCAATCTAAATGGTGCAATGTATGCTGATTTCCTACGCAATGTTCTACCGATGTTACTACAAGATGTTTCACTGCATGACAGAATGGCGATGTACTTCCAACATGATAGATGTCCGGCACATAGCTCGCTTGCGGTTGATGCAGTATTGAATAGCATGTTTCAAGACAGGTGGATTGGTCGTCGAAGCACCATACCATGGCCCGCACGTTCACCGGATCTGACATCCCCGGATTTATTTCTGTGGGGAAAGTTGAAGGATATTTCCTATCGTCATCCACCGACAGCGCCTGACAACATGCGTCAGCGCATTGTCAATGCATGTGCGAACATTACGGAAGGTGAACTACTCGCTGTTGAGAGGAATGTCGTTACGAGTATTGCCAAATGTATTGAGGTTGACGGAGATCATTTTGAGCATTTATTGCATTAATGTGTTATGTATAGGTAATCACACTGTAACAGCATGCGTTCTCAGAAATGATAAGTTCACAAAGGTACATGTATCACATTGGAACAACCGAAATAAAATGTTCAAACGTACCTACGTTCTGCATTTTAATTTAAAAAACCTACCTGTTACCAACTGTTCGTCTAAAATTGTGAGCCATATGTTTGTGACTATTACAGCGCCATCTATCACAAAGCGAAAAAAGTGGTCCAACTGAAACATTCATATTTCTTTTCGTACTAAACGAATATGTAATAAAAATGTGGGTTCCTATTTTAAAAAACGCAACTGATATCCGATTGACCTATGGCAGCTCCATCTAGCGGGCCAACCATGGCGCCATCTGGTTTCCCCCTTCAAGCTAGACAAGTTTCGTTCTTTGTAGCTTTTTCGTTTGACGCTTGTTTCGTGAGATATTTGGCCCGGTCACGATCAATGGAGCACCCTGTGTAAAGTGTGTCGAAGGAGTGAAGAAACAGTGAAAACATTGCCGTAAGGCAGAACGGAGCGATGTATCATAGGTGCATGGTCACTGGCTTTCGGACCACGATTGGAAGCATTTCAGAACCGGTATTCGCGTGCCGCTGTGGTGCTATCCAAAACCGACGCCGACACAACTGTGATACGCCACGAACCATAGGTGACAGGCATGAAATGTATTCGAAGTTGCGAATATGGACAACCATCAGCTCTAAAACGGAATAACGCCAATCAGAGTTCGTGCCGGACTGGACACGAAAGCGAACGCTTATCACGAGAGGTCGCCTTACCATTAGGGTGTCCGAGAATTCTTAACGGCCAGACACAAACTTCCATATGTTGTCAACCATGTGTCTACAACCTGCACTCTTACATTCATTATGTATGCTCGTATACAGAGACATTTTAACTGCAAGTGGCTCTCCCGGTGTGGGCTAAAAAGTGCGATATTGCAGTTTCTGTGTTGTTCAGAAGTATGGTCAATGTTCCTTCGACCATGCACGAATGCATGCATGCATGCAGCATCAGTGTTAAACTTGAAACACCCCCGCTTAGTCCTTTATTGAGTTTGTGTGATTTACCGAAGGCGCCCAACAGTTAATTATTATGATTATTTGACCGTGTGCTTAATGGATGAAAGGCTATCGGTTTTTCTGTTGTGGTTTCGGGGGTATTTCAACCAAGTGCGGCTGTTCTGAGACGGAATAGTTAATGATTGAAAGTCTGTTTATTATTAAAGACCATAAAGGTTGCGATGTACAAACTGATACGTATTTTCTAGTATCACACAAGTTCTGAGGCAGTTGGTACCTTCGCCTTACACGTCTAATTACGATTATATCTCTTATTGGTTGCTGATTTAAATTACTTCATCACACGTAATGATGGTGGTTAACATTCACAACAATCCTCACTGCAATCCAAGGTTGTTGCTGCCGACGCGGTTGATGCGAAACACGTAATTCGGCACTTGTCACTTTTGGTTTCATATCACTCGCGAATCGGTATCGATGTGGATCTACCCCACGACGAACAGGAGCATTTGTCACACTCCGGTGAATTTACCGTTTACTACTCACTCGACCACCATTCTTGCTCGTCTCTCCAATACTACTTCTCACTCGACACTCATCTCACTGCCTCCTGCAGCGCTCGACAATCGACTCCTGTCTGCTATCGACCGGGGTGTCGGATACTAGCTTCTATATTTGTGGGATCACTGATCCCTTACACACTGCATCGTACTTCTGAACAACACATATTCTGCAATATCCCATAGATAACAGGAGTGAGCGACGGCTGCGGAGATGTGCAGCTGTCGAGCATGTGACCGCCCAGATGAAACATGGGGCTACAGTGTCTCCTCTGACCGTTCAGTGAACGGGAGACTGGTTCATGCACCCTTGCTGACTGCTGTTCATCGACGACGATGCCTGGAATTTGCACACCAATACTACAACTGGGCCTACTGAGTGACGGCAGGTGGCCTTTTCAATTGAATCACATTTTGCACTCCATTGGACAAAAGGCTGTTGGTGTGTAAGCCGTGATGCGTCTGATGGTAAACACCCTGGAACGAATGTCTAAATGGTACAAATCGAAGGAACGTTCTCGTCATTCTGTAAGGTACGATGGATCAATACAAATAGGATTCTATCAAAAATGCTTCAAATGTCTCTGTGCACTATGGGACTTAACATCTGCGGTCATCAGTCCCCTAAAAGTTAGAACTACTTAAACCTAACTAACCTAAGGACATCACACACATCCATGCCCGAGGCAGGATTCGAACCTGCGACCGTAGCGGTCACGTGCTTCCAGACCGAAGTGCCTAGAACTGCTCGGCCACAGCAGCCGGCTAGGATTCTATCCTTGGGGACGGTGTCCAACCCTACTCGCAGTTTTGTTTTTCCTCGGCAGTTGACTCTAAATAACGAAAAGTGTGAGGTCATCCACATGAGTGCTAAAAGGAGCTCGTTAAACTTTGGTTACACGATAAATCAGTCTAATCTAAAGGCCGTAAATTCAACTAAATACCTAGGTATTACAGTTACAAACAACTTAAATTGGAAGGAACTCATAGAAAATGTTGTGGGGAAGGCTAACCAAAGACTGAGTTTTATTGGCACGACACTTAGAAAATGTAACACACCTACTAAGGAGAGTGCCTACAGTACGCTTGTCCGTCCTCTTTTAGAATACTACTGCGCGGTGTGGGATCCTTACCAAATAGGACTGACGGAGTACATCGAAAAAGTTCAAAGAAAGGCAGCACCTTTTTATTATCGCGAAATATGGGAGAAAGTGTCACAGAAATGATACAGGATTTGCGCTGGAAATCATTAAGAGAAAGGCGTTTTTCGTTTCGACGGAATCTTCTCATGAAATTCCAATCACCAACTGTTTCCTCCGAATGCGAAAATATTTTGTTGAACCGATCTACATAGGGAGGAACGATCACCACAATAAAATAAGGGAAATCAGAGCTCGTACGGAAAGATATATGTGTTCATTCTTCCCGCGCGCTATACGAGATTGGTAGTAAAGAGAATTGTGAAGGTGGTTCGATGAACCCTCTGCCAGGCACTTAAATGTGATTTGCAAAGTATCCATGTAGATGTAGATGTAGACGAACAATGGAAAGTGTCACACACATCATAACATACGTGTGAGGTTCGAAGAGCAACAGTTTACGGTGCTCATCTGACCACCAAAATTCCCGGATTTAGACACAATCGAGAATCTATGGGATCATCTCGATCGGGTTGTTCGTGCCATCGATACTCAACCGAAAAACCCAGCGCAGCTGGCCACGACACGACACGTCCTTATAGGTACTTTCCACAACCTCATTGGCTCCCTCACTGCACGTCTCGCTCCGATCCAAGCTGCAAAAGCTGGTTGTGGAGGCTTCTGACGAGTGGTTACACAAATGCAGTAATAGTGTAGTAGGCTGGTGGCTCACTATGGTATACCTGCTGACGGCAGCACATCAGTTAATTTGCGTACTGTAGTTCGAGGTAAGTTGCAACATGCACACAGTATTATAAAAGTAATAGAATCTTTAAATGTAAAACTAACACTGGCACAGAATTTTGAATCGGTAATCTTTTATTCAAGTTATGATTATTTCATCCGAAACATAGTCATTGCTACTATTAAGCATGCAATCGTGAGTGAAACACGTGGTATAATGGTTCCCTACAGGAGAAATAGATTGGACAACAAGAATCAGAGGTGCATTAGAAAATACTGGTAACACTTTACTAGGTGAGAATATGTAAATTTAACATCCCTAGTATTCGGATGGACTAATTGAAACAGGGTTCAGTTACATGTTTCCCAAAAACTGAGCACCTCACCGATCAATGGACGTTACGTATGAGCGTAGGTAAATGCGTATTAAAGATCTGTAAATACCGCAGATAATATTTGGCGAATCTGCACGATGTGAGTCGGAACCCCACTATACGCAAGCCGTAATCTGAGAATAATCAGCTGAAGGTCATTTTAATGCACCTTAATACATGACCCATTTATAGCAGCACCGATGCACCGGAAACACACTGACAGCTACACCCAGATCAGACAGGACTGCCTTCGTACCGTTTTACCAAACCGCTCACAGTAAAACAACCGGACTCACTCGCTTTCCATTGCTTGGCCGTAACAATCGTCGAAATCTTCCATATAAAATATCCTTTTTAACATGCTGGCTCGGTACAGAAACATCTTTACAGTATGAATGAAATTTTCACTCTGCAGCGGAGTGTGCGATGATATGAAACTTCCTAGCAGATTAAAACTGTGAGCCGGACCGAGACGAACTCGTGACCTTTCCCACTGGCGGGCAAGTGCTCAATCAACTGAGTTACCAAAGCACGACTATGATATATATATATATATATATATATATATATATATATATATATATATATATATGTGTGTGTGTGTGTGTGTGTGTGTGTGTGTGTGTGTTATCTTTTCAGAAACGATCTACCTATTGAGTTTCTAAATTTCCTTTCACAGATCTTTGTTGCTGCATTTGTGCCCTGAAAATGACAAGGTGCACACCTGACGAAATATCAACTGTTAGTCAAACGTCAGGCATCTACATTCCTGTAAGTATTTGATCATACAACGTGCTGAACAATAGAGATAGCTACATCAATGTCATAGACACTTCTTAACAGAAAGGTGTCTCCTTTAAACTTCGAATTTTATTAATCCGACTTCGTGTTTTTGCAGACGTAGATGATTCGTTGTCTTTGAACATTAACTCCATTCTCCGAAAAACTGTCAACATTAAAAGTTGCTTGTCGAAAAGACAGATTTCAAAACGGCTCTTTCTTCCACATGTATATATATATATATATATATATATATATATATATATATATATATATATATATATATATATATATATATATATATTGCACAGATGGAACTGCGTGCCAGAATCTCCTTGTTGTTGCGTAGAGGATGAGCGACGCAGTTTCGTGCAATAGCAGATTTGTCCGGTTGTTCTAAGCACGTGTCAAGTTTGTACTCAGTGCATTAGTCCTTCATGGTACTGGTGACAGTCTGACTATTATACAATATGCCACAACAAGGAATACGATAGACACCCTCCTCACACAGCAGAACAGGATCATTTACGTATCCTAAAAGTGCCTTGATCCTAGAGGCTGGTCGAAAAACACATTTCACATCACATATCCGCAAGATACGACTAGACCAGTTGGAATGCTTCCTGTGTAAGGCAAAAAGACAGTAGACTTCGGTCCACCTCGTTATTATTATCACTCATCCGTTGTACGGCTGATCGACAGCGTAACTCACGACCGATATGTATTTCTTTGAAACCATTCAGGTGATAAATTCTCTGGGCATGTGATTAAATGGGCTCTGTGAACCATGGTATGATGTTCCTCCTGCCGCTCAGAGGGATGATGACAGCTGTCAGCCTGTACATGCGAGTCAGTGTGAATTGGCTTCCTGGAAATGGTATGATCCAACTAACAACTCTCCCTCTGACCAACTCATCAGGAAGGGAAGGCAGCAATCCTTTTCTACTTCCATTGTGACACGAATACTCGGGTGGATTAAATTCAGATTTTCCAAATATCCGGTAAAATTCTCCCTACTATTGGGAAAAATAACAAAAACGCAGGTTTCAATACTGCTGTCTCTGTGGCAGTTTGTTTGAAGTCTTCCATTGCAATAATAGGTGACAATGAGCTTCCCATCTCAACCCATCTGTCTGCCCATACTACTGTCAATAGAATAAAAGAAAGTGAGGGGCAGTCAACACATTTCTAAATAGATCCATCAGTCCAACACTAAAAGTAACTCAGTTGTTCTTAACGAATCAGATGAACGTTAGTTAAGAGGAAAGCCACATACTAACAAAATACCAGAGTCAATCAATCGCATTCCCTGTTACTGACGTCAGAAATCCGCCAAGTTCTTAAAGCGATGCTCACACCGAACTGCCAACGGTCTCAACAGAGTACTAAGGAGTTTTTTGCTAGACGATATTTCGGAGCACCACTTCCTTGTGGATCTTCTAAAAGCCCTATAATGTGGACAGGACTGCACAATAAGAATTAAGACTCTTATAATCTCCTGAGACAAGGAACTTTTCCAAAGAGCTTTTTGTATGGTGAGCTCCGATCTTGTGATACGCTGAATAACATAATAAGCATTGAATCTTTTGAAAGAAATACTGCTTGTACAACATAAGTGTAGTGTTGCCCTTGTCTGGGAGTAAAAATTTGATATTTAATTCAGTATCAGGATCCGCTCAAAGCGAAGTAGCAGCCATAGCACACGTCGAAAAATCGGCGGTTGTTGAAGACGTCACCAAGCTGTATTCCCCTAACTTTCAATTTATGAGTCGAATAAAGAATAAAGAAAGTGAAAGAAAAATTAGGAAGAGGATTAGAAGTGGAAGGGGAACAATACCAATGCTAAGATTAGCAGATGACATGGATCTTTGGGCACCAGGTAACAAAGACATAGTATGCGTGATGAAAGTAATGTAGGACATACTGTGGGCAGAACATGGTATCGGGACGAACAGAGCAAAGGAAAATATGATGAACACCAGTAGAAAGAAGAGTAACAACTAATATCAAAGTTGGGAACAACACAGTAGATGATGAAGTGATAGATTTCTCGAATCCAAGACACAAGACTATGAAGAATGACCAAAGAAAGTGACGGCAGAAATAGATTGATGCAGATACGGTTCTTTGCTAAAAGAGCTATACTAGTTTGAACAATAAAGGTGAGAGGTGGCATGAGCCCCCTCTCATATGTCTATCTTACGATTCTCCTCTCTAATTGCATGCGGTGGAAAGTTGCTATTCCTTCACACGCGGACTTCCCACGCAGCGTCTCTCGTCACCCAGGTGGTCCGGTGACAGGCGGGCACCACTGATCTCGAGAGGGTTAAGCCGACGGGTGGGAGGCAGTCGAGTGAATGCTTTCCAGACGCCGACATTGTCAAGAGACACGCCTGCCGGGGCCTGAAGTAGCAGCTGGGCTAGAGGTTCCGTTACTTCGCACAAACTTAGCGAAAATACTTTCTGGCGGGCTACCAGCGAGGCGTGGGAATGACTTGTGTACCCAGGCAGTTGTGGCGGGAAAATTCCCGCGCTTCCTGCAAAATAGTAACTGTGATTGGCTTGCTCAGGGCATAGCTCCGTGAAGCAGCAAAGATGCGGAAAAGATGCGGGGTGTGGCAGCGACGTGTCAGACTTATCAGGAATTTGTTGATGCGTTCCTGGGGATCTACTGGTCAAAGGAAATGCAAGACAGGATTAAAGAGGAAATAATATTTTGTCCTGAACTGGAAGTGTCCGGACAAAGGAGCGCAACCAAATTTTTTGATGATTTACTCAAGAAGAATCAATTTTTAGATAATCCATATAGCAAGGGAGAAATCATCAAATTTTGTTTTTCCAAATTGCCAGCTAGGTACCAACAGACACTTGTTGGGAAGTGTGGATCTGACATAGAAGCATTCAAGAGTCTATTGCGTGAACTCGAAGTTGTCTTTGACAAACAAGACGCAAAGGACAGGAAGAAGGGGTAGAGTAACAAATACCAACGACCAGCAAGGGAGGACGACAACAGATGGCATAATCGCACTGGTCATTTAGGAAACCAGGGTTACGGAAATCAAGATTACGCTAACCAAGGTTTTCGCAACCAGAGACACGAAAACCACAACATCATGGAACAGGGTCATGCTAGACAAGGAAGCGGGGACAGGAGAAATAACGAACGGCAAAGCGACCGTAATTGGAGAGAGCGAAATCAAGGACAACAGGAGAACCAGGAGACTGAATTTAGACCTGCAAATCCTAATGCACGTCAGAGGAGGGGGAGTCTAACAAGGGATTGGCGCTAGTCCATAGGACTCCACCACATCTCTCACAGAAAGAAGTTCGTGGAGTAATAGTAGTTTAAGTAATGTACATAGTAGAACAGGCAAATATATGAACCTTTCTTCGGGGAACAATAATCGTTGCATTAATAAGTTAAGATTGTTAAAGTATTAACACGTTGCGTTGGCTTGTAAAAGAATTTACTGCTGCTAGTCCTTTTTTTTGTATATGCTCGCGACTTCCAATGTCGATGGAGTAGGAGGCACTACCTTTCCATGAGCAATGTTTTTGTCCTTTCCTGTCTGGTGTCCATGTTGAGGGATAATGATGAGTGACGAGATGTCGCACAAACGGGCGCATACAAGAACGTGCTCTTAGAAGCGTTCTGAGAAGTCGTGATACGCTCCATAGCGGCCACAACCAGTTCGTGAGACGTTCATACCAATGCTTGCTGGCACGGGTCAGTGCACTGCAAGATTGTGGTATATTCTACATCTACATCTACATTGATACTCCGCAAGCCACCCAACGGTGTGTGGCGGAGGGCACTTTACGTGCCACTGTCATTACCTCCCTTTCCTATTCCAGTCGCGTATGGTTCGCGGGAAGAACGACTGTCTGAAAGCCTCCGTGCGCGCTCTAATCTCTCTAATTTTACATTCGTGATCTCCTCGGGAGGTATAAGTAGGGGGAAGCAATATATTCGATACCTTATCCAGAAACGCACCCTCTCGAAACCTGGCGAGCAAGCTACACCGCGATGCAGAGCGCCTCTCTTGCAGAGTCTGCCACTTGAGTTTATTAAACATCTCCGTAACGCTATCACGGTTACCAAATAACCCTGTGACGAAACGCGCCGCTCATCTTTGGATCTTCTCTATCTCCTCCGTCAAACCGATCTGGTACGGATCCCACACTGATGAGCAATACTCAAGTATAGGTCGAACGAGTGTTTTGTAAGCCACCTCCTTTGTTGATGGACTACATTTTCTAAGCACTCTCCCAATGAATGTCAACCTGGTACCCGCCTTACCAACAATTAATTTTATATGATCATTCCACTTCAAATCGTTCCGCACGCATACTCCCAGATATTTTACAGAAGTAACTGCTACCAGTGTTTGTTCCGCTATCATATAATCATACAATAAAGGATCCTTCTGTCTATGTATTCGCAATACATTACATTTGTCTATGTTAAGGGTCAGTTGCCACTCCCTGCACCAAGTGCCTATCCGCTGCAGATCTTCCTGCATTTCGCTACAATTTTCTAATGCTGCAACTTCTCTGTATACTACAGCATCATCCGCGAAAAGCCGCATGGAACTTCCGACACTCTCTACTAAGTCATTTATATATATTGTGAAAAGCAATGGTCCCATAACACTCCCCTGTGGCACGCCAGAGGTTGCTTTAACGTCTGTAAACGTCTCTCCATTGATAACAACATGCTGTGTTCTGTTTGCTAAAAACTCTTCAGTCCAGCCACACAGCTGGTCTGATATTCCGTAGGCTCTTACTTTGTTTATCAGGCGACAGTGCGGAACTGTATCGAACGCCTTCCGGAAGTCAAGAAAAATAGCATCTACCTGGGAGCCTGTATCTAATATTTTCTGGGTCTCATGAACAAATAAGGCGAGTTGGGTCTCACACGATCGCTGTTTCCGGAATCCATGTTGATTCCTACATAGTAGATTCTGGGTTTCCAGAAATGACATGATACGCGAGCAAAAAACATGTTCTAAAATTCTACAAGAGATCGACGTAAGAGATATAGGTCTATAGTTTTGCGCATCTGCTCGACGACCCTTCTTGAAGACTGGGACTATCTGTGCTCTTTTCCAATCATTTGGAACCTTCCGTTCCTCTAGAGACTTGCGGTACACGGCTGTTAGAAGGGGGGCAAGTTCTTTCGCGTACTCTGTGTAGAATCGAATTGGTATCCCGTCAGGTCCAGTGGACTTTCCTCTATTGAGTGATTCCAGTTGCTTTTCTATTCCTTGGACACTTATTTCGATGTCAGCCATTTTTTCGTTTGTGCGAGGATTTAGAGAAGGAACTGCAGTGCGGTCTTCCTCTGTGAAACAGCTTTGGAAAAAGGTGTTTAGTATTTCAGCTTTACGCGTGTCATCCTCTGTGATTTCGAGGATGAATATGGGCAGTATAGTTTTTTTTGCAGAGCTGCGCCAGCATCGTTGTCTTGCAAGTCGGGGTGAACCTGTGAGCGTTTGACTCCAATGGTGCCCTAGACGGGAGAAATGCGGGCATAAAGCCTACCATGCCAATGTGCTGGTTGGGGATTTAGCGTGCTGCTCGTGACTGTCACAGATGAATAACCAGGGACTTATACTTGGATATTCGTGACATACTGTGTAGCTGGCGTATATTGGGCGACTGGATCCTCAACAGGAACCAGCCCTGGCTTGGTCATATTACATTGCTTCTGGAAAGGTGTGCTTTGATCGCGAAAACCGCATGACATAGAGAAGGAAGTTGCAACTATAAATTTATTGTCGTGTATAGCCATGGCTAACCCAGTCTCTGGAGTTTCAGTGAGGCGTAATGAAAACTCGGAGGTCATGCCGTATGGCGCGCACATCACTGTCGGCAATAGCGGCGAGCAGCGAGACATCTCAACGTAACAGGAATTATGTAAGAGTATTGTATAAGGCAAACAAACAAAAAAAAAGAAAGGTACAATATACTAGGATAAGTTAAATTGTATGATTTAACAATAACTAGATTAATATTGTGGCGGTTTTCTACCACAAGTGTTCAGCAGAGCGCGCCTGTTGAGATGCTATTTTTCAGGTCACCAAACCACAGACCCGAGATGGAGGGACGACGGGCGAGCGAAAGTAGCATAGTTGCATGTTCTTTACAGCACAGTAAAACTTAGACCTGCATAACAACATAATTTAATTAAAAGACATAGAATGTAGATCGTTGGCAAATGGTAGTTAATTCTTGAGCATGTCTACTGTCGATCTATATAATTAATAGTAATATTAGTGCGGGCCCGCACAATTAGCTGTTCATCCAGTGTAGCATCACACACCATGTACAGTAGTGAGACCGGTCTCTACACAAAGATCAAGATAAATTATTTCCATGTCTAGATTACATACACCACGATTTTCTTTTAATGATAGCCATAGATTAATGACTATGAAAGTAAAATAAGAGTGTCTGAAATGACAGACCATCAATGTGTCATTATGTAAATTTATTATAACATAGAAGGTCATGGGGAAAAGTTAGGCATAAGGTTTTTGTAAGAATTGTGCAGATGACCGGGATCGAGGCAATGCAGAGGCCAGCCAGAGCAATAACAAGAGGTCATCGGCTACCTGCAGGAAGTGAGCGTCAGAGCGCCACCTGATGTGAAGGGCGCGAGAGCATCCGGTCCTACAAGCTGACGGTCACCGGGCCGTATACCTGAGGGATTAGGCGGCAGACAGCCCTCGCCGGGCCACAAACGAAAGTGAGGCTGGCCGTTGACCCTGACACGCGACCCACACGCGACAGCCTGCTAGCTCTCCGGACGTGGCAGCCGTTTGGAGGGATTCCCTGCGGCAGACCACGTTGTCGTGAGTACACGAAGAAGATCACATATCGTGTCAGAACCTGCGCCTCATGTGCCTCAGGACAGAAAGGGACGCTCTATACTCACCTGTGGGTTTTTACAACTCACTAGCATTGGCCGATCTGCATACACAAAGCAGTATCGTGCCACACTAACAAATGTATGGTCTCATTTCTAACTTCTCCTCTCTATTAGAGAGCAGTTTTAGCAATCGTCGCTCCTAGTTCGATCCTGTATGGATGATCTCACATACTTGTGGAGTCACTCCACGTGCCATCATCCCTCGTCGAACTGCAATATTGGGAAATGTAAAGTACTGTCCAGTGAGAGAAGAGACCTAGACTAGTGATGTATCCCAACAAGTAGACCTCAGAGACAATTAATCGACGTGAGGAGAGCCTATCACTGTGTCTTCCTACAGTACTGCCGTGATCACATGTGTGGGTCTTGCTGCAATCTCAACAGAGTACTGCAGATGCTCCAGCGCACCCCATTGCCGTTGCAACAACGTAGCAACAACACCTGACGTTTAGCCCTATGTGATGTCAGTACTGTGGAATTTGTGAAGTGCTTCGAATATTTCTAACAATGTGATCTAGTGCCTTATTCTCGGCACAGTCGTGAACATTGTGCAATGTGGAAGCACAACATGACACCCCATGAACCTTGTTTTTTTTCTTAAATTTCTTTCTCTAGTGTTGTTTTTGTAATGTATGTTATACCTTGTATGTGTTTGTGTTTTACACTGTAATTCTTATTACAAATTACTGTATTGTTCTCCACACCATGTTGTTTTTTTGTATTTGGTATTTATTGTTGTGTGTATGCAAACAGTGTGCCTGAAGTCCCCATAAACTGAAGCAGATACCACCACTGTCATTGTGAATGGACCATCAGTTCAGGGAACATTTTGTAAAGGTTATTCTTGCTGCAGGGAGACAGAATGAATCGGAGGTTGTAACTAGATTCTGAAAGCTCACAAAGAGATTGTTAACTAAAATAGTATCATGTGTGAGTGAGTTCAGGTTAGTTTCATGATTCAAATTGTAAAATCTTGGGCATTTAATTGCAGAGCACTCCAACTCTGATTGTAAAGAATAAACTGCTTCATATTTGGCTCACTTGCCCGGGCCATATTTAGAGCGTGAATGTCTGTGTGAATCGGTGTTTGGAAGGGGCTCCCTGGGTATGGATGTGTGATGTGAGTGTTAGTGTTCCATATTAAGAAGGTGAAGTTGGCTACATCATAAATAATCCTCCCTCTATGAGCTGCATTTTTCGGTTGCAGTGGTTTTTTTATAGAGTGCGGCATGTGGAGTCAGTTTGTTAGATTTTTCTTCGGTGATTGACTCACTACCTTGCTCCTAAGCGAGCCAACCGCTTACCAATTACAATCTAAAATGGCGTAGGGGCTATGAGAGGTGGAATGAGCCCCCTCTCATATGTCTATCTTACGATTCTCCTCTCTAATTGCATGCGGTGGAAAGTTGCTATTCCTTCACACGCGGACTTCCCACGCAGCGTCTCTCGTCACCCAGGTGGTCCGGTGACAGGCGGGCAACACTGATCTCGAGAGGGTTAAGCCGACGGGTGGGAGGCAGTCGAGTGAATGCTTTCCAGACGCCGACATTGTCAAGAGACACGCCCGCCGGGGCCTGAAGTAGCGGCTGGGCTAGAGGTTCCGTTAGTTCACAGAAACTTAGTGAAAACACTTTCTGGCGGGCTACCAGCGAGGCGTGGGAATGAATTGTGCACCCAGGCAGTTGTGGCGGGAAAATTCCCGCGCTTTCTGCAAAATAGTAACTGTGATTGGCTTGCTCAGGGCATAGCTCCGTGACGCAGCAAAAATCAGCGCAGAAATTGGCGCCAAGAATCTCCATTGGTGGAATGGTAGTGGTCCGGCAATGGAGTGGAATTTTCCGCCGGTTTTCGAGGTGGTGATTGGAACGTTTAACCACGGCGACTGTCGTGGGGGCGGGAATGTTGTGTGTTCGGCCTGTATGGATGCTCTAAGTAGTCGGCTCTCGCCTTTCGGTCGAGGACGTCGAAGCAACCAGCCATCGCCTACGGTACGCCAGATCGTGTTCTGGCAGTTAAGAAGACAGTTTAGTAATGTATGTCCGCAGCACCGGCAGATAGGGATTTTCCTAGGTGATAATCAGAGCTCAGCAGAGCGCGCCTGTTCGTCTTTTTCTAACTTTGTTCTGTCTTGAGTAGCAGCAATTAATGTTGGGTTAGCTGTGTGTCTCTCTTATGGTTTGAGTAGCAAGGAATTGGCTCCACATACCACTTCGTCTTAAACCTCACAATCTAGTTTAGGGACAACTTCACCTTTACAGTGTTTGTATGAGTATCCAATTTGAGCCAATTTGATGTATTGTAAATGTTTCATGTGTTTTTGTTTATTATTTTGTGTTTAGTCTTAATAAATCATATTGTTATTTTGACAGAACTTTCATTCTGTTAATCGGTAGAGCCACCCTATCATTCATCACTATGTTAATGAAACCTTCGTTTATTTAACTTATTTATCAAATTAAATTATTGCAGGTGCCAAACTCTTTTCTACTCCACTTGCAGGGTTGATTACAGTCAGTTCGCGTATATTTTTTAATCCTTGTGCAACAGCAAAAGTCGGAGTTAGAATAGGGGGGGCTTAGAGCATCATTTACATATGTAGATTCTAGAATTTAGTGTTAAATACACTGCTAGCCCCGGCACCTCGCAAAGGAACTGAGGAAGGAGATTCCGCTAATTTATAGAGCACAGAATTGAGTGGAGCTAGTCTTTCAGAAATTGGGAGACGAAAATAAGAATATAAAGAATTATGATACATGATAAATGTAGTCCTACCGGCTAACATAAAAAATCAAGTGGAGAAATATACTACTAAGTTGATAAATGCAATAAGACTAAGAGAGGAAAAAGTCTATGGAAGATCGTTCCCACAGGAAGAAGCACCTATGAGGAGCATCTGTTATGGCAATCAGGAATTGTTAACAGCGCTGGTCGGAGTAGGGGAGAAGAAAAGTTACAGGATTTCACAGACTAGAAAATGCAACACAGCAGTTCTGTAGAAATGAAAATTTAGGAGAAGACAGAAAAAAATGGAGTATGACATCTAAGAATATGAAATATGAATGTCTTAAAACTTAGGGAACATTTGATCTGTCCGATAAAAACTGCTACAACAGGCTGCAATTGTTACCATTGTTCCTCCATATAGCACCGTTGTTTTGTTTAAATCTATTTAATCGATTGATTGAGTACACATCTGTCGCCTTAATTCACCCCTGAGAAGGATCAGTGCGGCCCAAAATGTTAGGATCTGTCACGCGATCGTTTAAAAAATAAAAACAGAAAAGATTGTTTTTTGTAAAGTTGTGATAAATTTAATATTTTGAATTCGTAACTGCCACCACACGATGTAATTCTGAGATTGGTCAATCCCGCCCTTACTATATCAGAACCCCCACAGTCTCGTTTTATAATCGGCCAAGCCGTCAGGTGCGCTGGTGTATTGTCTTACGGCTACTTCAGCTGTAACTGTGAAGCTATAGATTTAGAGATGTATAAGGAATTCTATGATGTGTGTGTTATCTGTATACCTATGACCACTCTCGATTTTTTAAAGTGTTGAGTTTTGGTATAAAGTGTATTATGTGGGACCCCTTCTTCCAGTGTGGGACAGGTAAGCTAAGACGTTGGAAAGTACTGATCTGTGGAGTTCAAGTTTAGAGTAGTCGAATCTAATTGAGCAACAGATTTCCTTCACATCAGAATGCCTTGTATATAGGAGGGTTATCGGAATTACAGTGAAAATACCCGTTTCAGGTTTCCGTAGAGTGGGAAATAGCGTGTTAAATGTACTGAGGTACACATGCATTCAGTTTACTATCGCCCAATCCTGCTGCTCTGAGGATGAGCGAGGGTTAATCGGCGTAAAATATCATACGACACTCCTCCAAATTTCGCTGTTACAAGTGCCATTTTATAAAACCAGCTTACTCTGCTCCACAGAAGAAAGCCATATTAACTGGTAGCGTTCAAAGCAACTTCTCGCCATCGTTCTTGTAATCAAAAGTTTCTCGGAAACTAGTGAGTTATCAGAGTCGTTTCTAGCACAGATATCTTACCACTTCCGATGTCAGATACACATCCGGTGTCAGTCGTCACATCTGGTCGCCTCATTTTAAAGGTCACCCACCAATGCGCTCCCCCTAGGAAACATTGGGGATTGATCAAGATCACCCATGGGAACCCCAAATCCTTCCACTCTTTCCCTTCTCCCCCTCGCCACCCAACACTCCGACCAATGAGACTGAGGCACCCCCTCCCAACCTTCATTTTTTATATCCGGTGACTTGATTTGGTGGGACTAATTCAGGAACTGTACATCAGAGGATCAGTTTTGTCTATTCGTTAACACCAAATTACGTTAAGTCATGTCACTCGAGTTATGTTTGTTAATTTTTTTTATTATTATTTTGAGCTATTCCTCATCGCAGAGGCGTATCTCCAACATAATAATTTACTCGGAAATTACTATACAAGGAATAAACGTTCTTAAACTTTATTTTCAAAATATTTCTCCAGGTGTTTCGATCTTGTGTGTCCGCTTCCTCTGCGCCCATTCTCCTCATTGTGTACTGTACATTTTGGAGCCAGGTGGCCATAGGTCGTCCTCTTCTTCTTCTCCCCTCCGCTTCCCACTCCAGTATCAATTTGGCATTCTGGCTACCCTCCATTCGTCGTACATGCCCGTACCACTGTAATTTCTTCCTATCCATTACGTCATATATTCTTTCGTTTATTTCCATTCTCCTTATTATCTCGGTGTTCCTTATCTTCTCTTTCATGGAGAGTCTTCTCCAGAAGTCCATCTTTAGAGCTTGTAATTTTTTAGTTTGCTTCAGGTTAATTGTCCACATCTCCGTTCCATACATAATCACACTCTCTAATCTGTTTGTCATTAACAACTTTATATTACGTGGTTTCCAGCATTCGAGGCACTAGCCGAGACCACACCTACGCAGGTACGTAAGAAATTCCAATTACTCCCAAATGTTACGTATTTTTCACCAAATGACGTATTTTTCACAGTTTTACATATTTTTACACATTTTTTCTCATCTTTCCAAAAATTTTATCGAATTGCGCTAATTTCACACCACTGTTCCTGATGTCACGTCAACATTATGCGGCCTCATGCCAGGTCATGCCCCTTCGAGGTCATGACGCTTTCAGCCAATCACAATGCCGCACGTGCCAGAATTATTTATCGTTACAGCGCAGCTACATTACTAGTGCATCTCTATGGGTGACGTCATAGCGTACAGGTTAGAAGCAAGGACGTTGGTGGAAATAATATCATAGCGAATTCCTTAAGCACTGTAGTTTTACTGATTTTCCAAGCAAAGGTACAGGAAGTATATGAAATACCATATTGCGATAGATAAAAACGTGTTGGGTCGGCGCTACATTACTAGATTATGTGATGTCGTAACAAATTTCTGATGTTTCCAATCAAAGATCTTGTGCGTATAAGAGAACGCAGCACTGCAAAACACGCATCTGCAAAGAATGACACCGTTTTCAAATTTGATTCTTGCAAGTTGTGATAGAGTTTGCAAAATGTTATTCTATCCACGCAACTAGCAGAAATGTGTGCTTCACACTTCGGTTTGGGGTTATCCTGGAGGTAACGCTTAGAAATAACGCAGTTTGGTGTATAAAACTTGCAATACCATCCCTGGGATGCTAACGTCTGTTAAAACGAGATGGCTCTCATATTTGTGGGTATAATGAAGGAGCAAAATTCTGATGCTTCTAACCAGAGATACTGTGTGTATAAGATATAGCACAGCGCTACAAAAAGTACGTTCTTCGAGGTGTGAGCAGTATCTCAAACATCCCTCTTCCCCCCCCCCCCCCCCCAGCAGCAGTCTGCAGTTGCCGAGAAAGGTGCGTAATTATAAGTGTAATCATCGCTGCCATCAAGCTGGCACAAAATGCGCTGCTACGAAAGCAGGGACTCAGGCAGCGTGCACCCTGCCACAACAAAACAACCACAAATCGCAGCAGAAATCTGTAGGCGAATTTGAAGATAATCATTGCTAATAGTTAAAGCTCCAAGCACACCATCCCGTTTTCTCACTGGACTAATAAGAAATAACTCCCCCTCCTCCCCCAACCATTTTTAATATTAGATCCCATTCATGGGTAGCATCACACCTGTTCCTTATAAGGAGTGGAACGTCATGAAACGCCAGCAACACCAGGGATCAGCCAGAGCTCCCAGATGCTATGAAGACACGTAATACAACATAAACTACCGCATTATTATTAAAAAGTGAGTGATTTTCCTAGAACCGCTGAAGAAAGTCGAGTAGGAGAACTACCGATCATTCTGTGTCCATGACACTGGTAGAACTACTCTGGATTTTCCTATAAACATGAACAAGACTGGCGAAATTGATATATGAACCGTACTGTGCATATTAGGAAAAATTCAGTGACAAAACACATTCCTTCAATCTCACAGACAGTGGACGAGAGATCTGTCTTATACTAGAATATTTCGCCGGCCTGGTTGGCCGAGCGGTTCTAGGCGCTACAGTCTGGAACCGCGCGACCGCTACGGTTGCAGGTTCGAATCCTGCCTCGGGCATGGATGTGTGTGATGTTCTTCGGTTAGTTAGGTTTAAGTAGTTCTAAGTTCTAGGGGACTGATGACCTCAGGAGTTAAGTCCCATAGTGCTCAGAGCCATTTGAACCATTTGAACTAGAATACTTGTAAATAGATATGGAGTATATACACACATCCCTGTCACCAAAATGAGACACTTCAGTGGCCAAAGTAGAACAAAACATGTCGTATCACATATTAATAACCCCCCCCCCCCCCCCCCCCCAAGTAACATTCTAAAGTTGGTAACGTAACTGAAAATGTCCATTATAAGCAAACAACGGTCGCTCGTAATCTGGTGGATCAAACTGTGCGCACCTACACAGCCACAACTCCAACATCTTCGTACCACGCTACATAGGACGGCCAGAAGCAGCTGCTCAGACCACTTGCGCTCGGAGCCACGTCGCCACATGCCCCTGCACAGATGCCGTCTATTCGCAGCTCCAGCACCGTAGATTGTTCTTTACTACAGAGAAACTCACCCTCGTTGCTGAATTATTTGTAATGCGTCTTCAAACACTTGGAGAAGCGAAAGTTAAATAAATATTCTGTTTCCTGTGTTAACTCGTTCGCTAGTCATTTCTGCTCCTGTCCAGCTTTCCCATGACTCTGCTTAACGTTGCGCACAAAGTCATACACAACAAAAAAAACTATTTCTGCGCACAAAGTCAATGACTCGCAGAGGTCACGGTGCTTCTCTCGTTATATAATGAAATGCTACCTTAGAGAGCTGCAGACTCGGTGCACGATCTGTCGATAAATCAATTCTCGAAAGACGCATCACAAACAATAATTCCGAACAACACGTGCGGAGTAACTCCTGGAAAAATGACTACATGTAACTGACAACAGCAGAAATACCATCATTTCCTCTCGATTTCTGCGATCACCTTGAGTGAACGCTGCTTCCACCTCCGCAAGGCTTCAGGTAGATCAGATGAGTACAGCTGCCATTGAAACGGCGCTCACCGCGTAAATTAAATTGCTAGTCCCGAGGGAAGAACCGCCACAGCCTCAAAGTGCAGCCTTTGACCGACGCTAACCTACAGCAAACGTCCTACGCAAACTGATAAATGAGACGCATCACCGAACACAACAAAAAAAAAACTATTTCTGCGCACAGAGCCAGTATGTCACTACACTAACGGACCAGAAATTGCTTACCCGCTCCCACGATAGCGGCGTCCAGAGCAAAGAAAACCACACTGCGACCGTTAAACAGATGGGATATGAAGGGAGCCCACGCACTGCCGGCAACATCTCTAATCGCAGGAAGCCGGTGGTCGATAAGGTTAATAGTGTCACCTGTTCAAAGACTCGTGATATTCAGCGGACACTGTAGTAATGAAAAGTTCCAAAATTATTTGGTAGAAGGTTATATGTTGATCACGTGCCCATGACGTCTTTGTACTGTGAGCTGTTCAGTTTACCATCACAGTCTAATTAACAAATCATGTCAATATCCTGTGTCAAACAAAACGCTTTATTTAGTGGCTAAATACCCATAGGCGTATTCGATACCGCAAAATTATTACGAAATTCTGGAAATTTGTGGTAAGCTCTTATGGGACCAAACTGTTGAGGAACTTACGCTAAGGACAACACACAATCATGCCCGAAGCAGGACTCGAACCTCCGACGGGGGGGAGTCGCGCGGACCGTGACAAAGCGCCTCATTCCGCGCGGATGCCTCGCGTGGCCAACCATTAGGTGTAATGTGTTGAAGACGAAACACAATCACTTAACATCGGACTCAAGTTCACAGCCTCATGCTGACGAGGGGATAAGTTTGTAAACAGAATGTAATGAAATCTCTATTCGTTTTCTTAGAAGGGAGTAATACGAAGTTTGTTCTTAAAATGTCTGTAATCTTTGCATGTGATGATTTCCTTTTATAGCTGGCTTTATGCTCAGTAATTTAATTGAGGAATATATGTTTAAGATAGCTTACATGATTATTATATCCGACATCTATTAATCCAACTAGGTGTGGGTGTGACTGATCGGCAAATCCGTATTTCTTCGTAACGCACCACGAAAATTGTTGTTGGGGTGTAAATCCACGCAGTGCCAAGAGGTTGTACTCAAATTCTGTCTTGATACGGATTTTAAGCTGTGTACTTGCCAGCCTGTCCAAGGGATCAGTCCGCAGCTCGTGGTCGTGCGGTAGCGTTCTCACTACCCACGCCCGGGTTCCCGGGTTCGATTCCCGGCGGGGTCAGGGATTTTCTCTGCCTCGTGATGACTGGGTGTTGTGTGATGTCCTTAGGTTAGTTAGGTTTAAGTAGTTCTAAGTTCTAGGGGACTGATGACCATAGATGTTAAGTCCCATAGTGCTCAGAGCCAAGGGATCAATAGTGTAGCGTTGGAAGATACTGAGGTCCATTTAAGTCACCTGTCGGAGTGTTGACTAATAAACTCGGAGTCACCTCCAGGATTCAGTAGATCAGGTGGACGGACGATATTCAGGTACGCCGACCTCCATATCGGTTGTCACCACGCAAAATAAAAAATTTGCGACAGCTGATCGATAAAATGCTTTGCGATGGCGTGATACGGGCTTCGATCTCTCCGTGTATATTGTCCATGGTTTTGGTATTGAAGTGAAAACTGATTGTTATCAGCCGGTGGTGGCTTATAGAATTTTTAACAAGAAAGTCGTCTTGGATTCTGTACCACTACCGGGCGCCCATAACTGTTTTACGTGGTTTGTGGCAGCTCAGTATTTTACCGTGTTGGATTTGAACCTAGCGTGTCACCAGAGCTCTCTCACAGAAGACTCTAAACATGTCACAGCAACTGGCACCAATTGGAACCTGTACGAATTCAGTCGTCTTCCTTTCGGCTTATCCAGTGGAGCAGCAGTATTGTTACGTCTTTTAGTCTCTGTTTTGGATCTGAAGTTCAAATTAAAATGGTTCAAATGTTTCTGAGCACTATGGGACTTAAAATCTGAGGTCATCAGTCCCCTAGAACCGAGGGAGGATTTGAACTTGCGACCCTAGCAGTCGCGCGGTTCCGGACTGAAGCGCCTAGAACCACTCGGCCACAACGGCCGGCTGAAGTTGAAATCAGTCTACAATAAGTCGGACGATAATTTAGTACACTCCTGGAAATGGAAAAAAGAACACATTGACACCGGTGTGTCAGACCCACCATACTTGCTCCGGACACTGCGAGAGGGCTGTACAAGCAATGATCACACGCACGGCACAGCGGACACACCAGGAACCGCGGTGTTGGCCGTCGAATGGCGCTAGCTGCGCAGCATTTGTGCACCGCCGCCGTCAGTGTCAGCCAGTTTGCCGTGGCATACGGAGCTCCATCGCAGTCTTTAACACTGGTAGCATGCCGCGACAGCGTGGACGTGAACCGTATGTGCAGTTGACGGACTTTGAGCGAGGGCGTATAAT
Organism: Schistocerca serialis cubense; assembly: GCF_023864345.2. Taxonomy (NCBI): domain Eukaryota; kingdom Metazoa; phylum Arthropoda; class Insecta; order Orthoptera; family Acrididae; genus Schistocerca; species Schistocerca serialis. The sequence continues at coordinate 219,114,696 of NC_064645.1, forward strand.
GGGCATGCGGGAGGCCGGGTGGACGTACCACCGAATTGCTCAACACGTGGGGCGTGAGGTCTCCACAGTACATCGATGTTGTCGCCAGTGGTATGCGGAAGGTGCACGTGCCCGTCGACCTGGGACCGGACCGCAGCGACGCACGGATGCACGCCAAGACCGTAGGATACTACGCAGTGCCGTAGGGGACCGCACCGCCACTTCCCAGCAAATTAGGGACACTGTTGCTCCTGGGGTATCGGCGAGGACCATTCGCAACCGTCTCCATGAAGCTGGGCTACGGTCCCGCACACCGTTAGGCCGTCTTCCGTTCACGCCCCAACATCGTGCAGCCCGCCTCCAGTGGTGTCGCGACAGGCGTGAATGGAGGGACGAATGGGGACGTGTCGTCTTCAGCGATGAGAGTCGCTTCTGCCTTGGTGCCAATGATGGTCGTATGCGTGTTTGGCGCCGTGCAGGTGAGCGCCACAATCAGGACTGCATACGACCGAGGCACACAGGGCCAACACCCGGCATCATGGTGTGGGGAGCGATCTCCTACACTGGCCGTACACCACTGGTGATCGTCGAGGGGACACTGAATAGTGCGCGGTACATCCAAACCGTCATCGAACCCATCGTTCTACCATTCCTAGACCGGCAAGGGAACTTGCTGTTCCAACAGGACAATGCACGTCCGCATGTATCCCGTGCCACCCAACGTGCTCTAGAAGGTGTAAGTCAACTACCCTGGCCAGCAGGATCTCCGGATCTGTCCCCCATTGAGCATGTTTGGGACTGGATGAAGCGTCGTCTCACGCGGTCTGCACGTCCAGCACGAATGCTGGTCCAACTGAGGTGCCAGGTGGAAATGGCATGGCAAGCCGTTCCACAGGACTACATCCAGCATCTCTACGATCGTCTCCATGGGAGAATAGCAGCCTGCATTGCTGCGAAAGGTGGATATACACTGTACTAGTGCCGACATTGTGCATGCTCTATTGCCTGTGTCTATGTGCCTGTGGTTCTGTCAGTGTGATCATGTGATGTATCTGACCCCAGGAATGTGTCAATAAAGTTTCCCCTTCCTGGGACAATGAATTCACGGTGTTCTTAGTTCAATTTCCAGGAGTGTATATAGCGCTACGTTTTCCGGACACCTTTAGCTCATTGAACAAGTCCTCGTTCTCGTTTGCATGTGGGAAGCGGATTTGACCGCTAACTCATCTGAGATAAATCTGCCTAGGTGGGAGATTTCTTTTCGGACATTTGGTCTCAGCCGACAGTGCTAAAATAGATCAGGAAGGCACTCAGAATCTTTAGAAATTTCCTCCGCATAAAAAAGGGAAGGAAGCAGCCTGCATTACCGGTATGAAAATTTCTTTTAAAGATTTGTGCCTAATTTCGCGCGAATTGGTAGCCTCATTGAATAGCTTGAGGGAGAAACGGGTGGGCTTCCAGTGGAAGAGATACAGAGTAAGTAGGTTTTGATGCGGTTAAAGTAACTCTGAGTACTCCGTCGGTTTTGAGTATCCGGGTTCAGAAAGACCCTTTATCGATCAAATGAACATGTCTAAGTCTGAGGTCGCTGTTGTCCTTTTACAAGAGCACGATGGTGAGCGTCTGTATGCTTCCGGAGCCATGTCGCCCGCACGAGTACAGGTCATCACGGTCTCGTTTGACTCAGAAAAATTTAAGCTTTACTTGGAACACCATTTTGCCGCGAAACTGACAGTCACTTTGAGTTGGGTGGTCACCAGACCGAGTAAGACTGGATGCATCATGAAGTGGGTCGCACATATTTCCTCCTTTTGCTTGTCCGTGAGGCATATCCGAGATGCAGGTAATAGACTCCTTAGCCATACATTCAGTATTTACTGGACTCTAAGTGGTTTTCAGTCGTGTTGACTGAGGTAACTGGGCTCTTTGGGAACGCGAAGGACAAATAGAGCCAGGATACATTGATTCAAGGCATTAAACAAAGGCTTCTGACTGAGGAACAGGTGCTGGTTATGAATTGGGAAATGGGATTGTATGTTACGAGACTAATAGCGACAAATCCATGAGGATTTGTCTACCCGAGGAACTATCTCTATCCGTTTTTATGTATTTTCACAACTTCCATATTGGCGAGTATTTGTGTGTGATAAAATAATTAAAATTAAACAACACCTGACGTGGCCCACAATGCGTTAAGATGTGCGTAAATTAGTGGGGGAATGCCAAGATTAGAAGGTCGCCAAGCCCATCCCCAATTATAGACAGGGTTTACTTAAGTCCATACGAGAAAGTAATCCCATAGGCAAAATGTTCATTGACTGTCATACCAGTCTCTTGCACAATGAATGGGAAACGTTACGTTCTTGTGATAGTGGACACCTTTACTAGGTTCGTATGGTTTGTCCCGAGCAGTGGAGTGATTATGGCCTTAACCATTCGCTATTTACCTTTTATATTCTCCACCGTCAACCCTTCCCAGACATTGGTTAGCGAGAAGATTGCAGTCCTTTTTTCCCGCAAATTTAAGCGTTTCTGTTTCGAGAAGGCGATAGCACATTTCACCACGATTTCATACTACCTTCAGCCATCGTTTGCCAGAAGGATGAAGCGTAATTTGAAATCTGATCCGATCATCCTTCTCACCGCGTCTCATCCCAAGCAGGATATGCCTACTCCATGATTTGAACTTATCCTTTAATTCGAATAATCGCGAGATCCTTAAGGCAACACCTGCTTCGTTGATGTATAGTTACCCTCTGAATTTACCACTGGCTGATATATGGTTAATGAACTATCTTTTGCCTGACGAAGTCACCCCCGAGCCACTCAGCAAAATTGGAAGGGGGCCAGAAACAACATCAAGCTCACACGCAAGAGGCAGGCATAACGCTGTAATAAGTGTCGCCATGTTTGCAGGGTGAGGGATTGTGATCGAGCATTTATTTTAAATTTTTGCGGTCATGGTCAGTCTGACACAGCCATATCTGTTAAGCCGGTCCCCGCTTTGTAGGTCCATGAGAGTTCATCCCAGTGGTGAACTCTATCAGCTTCTTGGTCACAACCTCATCATAGGCTAAGTTTCCAGGTAGTACGTTTCACTGATTAAAAAGAGAAGATAGTATGTTCAATTATACCCAATGATCCCTGCCCCCATTCTTCGTGGATTGGGGGTTTGCAGTTTGAGGGAGGTTGAGCCGTGCCAGCTCGGATCGATCGCTGGATCGCGATAGCTGTACGGGATCTTCGACGGTTCGTCGCTCCAGGCACTTATGCCGGCACGTGTGTAGGCAGTTGGAAAGTGTTACCGAAAGCGGAAAGGGCGCCTGAGGGCGCGAGGGCGGTCTACCGCCGTTCATCCCCGATATATTAAACAGTGTCTCGGCACATGGAGTCCTCTGTATGCGGACGGTATTCTGGCCAATCGTGGGGCGATGGTACACTCTGTAGATTTGCCCGAGCCGAGCTTCTGAAGATCTAGAGTGCCCTTCCGCTAATGATTCTTAAAATATTTTGGTGAGCTTGTTGCTGTAAATTGTGTGCTTGCCACCTCAATGTCGTGATACTTCAGTCAGTTTCCCCTTAATGTATTGCAGTATTTGCTGTAGTTCATTCCAAAAGGAATAAAGCATATATCACTGGTGAAGCTTACTTTAATAAATGGTGTCCCTTTCATTGAAATTATTATGGGCAATTATCTGTAAAATCATTCTGGGGGGTGGAAGTTTTGTCTTGTCTGCTATTTAGAAACAGCGAAGTTTATTATAATGAGAGCTGCCCTTTTGATTGCAATTTTTATGGGCAAGCATTAGTACAATATTTTTAAATTTTGAAGCTTTGCCTGGCCTGTTAGCTAAAATAGCGAAGTTTATATTAATAATACCTATTCCTTTCCGTTTAATTATTACGGGCAGTCATTTTTTAAAATAATTTTGGGATGTTGAAGGCCTTGTCTCGTTCCCCACTAATGTAGTTCCGGTGTTATCCAGTTTTTAAGGTTTCCATAGCCCATTCTTGAGTTACATGTACTGATAGCTTGCTATCACCAAATGTAGTCATTGGGCAGATGTTTTTACCAATTTCTGTTGGGCTTGCAAGTTGTCATCCAAGATGGAGGCGCTTATCGAGTGTGCAGGGTGCAGCCATGGCTCACGTCAGCAGCAACGACGCGCAAGGGTAGTAAGGCTATTCTCAGCTCGTACAGCTACTGTGGTTGGCTGCGGTGCTGAACGCCTCGTGCGCATGCTGCAAGCAAAGCTCGCAATTTGCTGAGCTTATCGGGTTTCTTTGGTTTAGAGTAGAGTGGAGGGCCTCAGCCAAAGGCTTCGTCGACTCTGTGAAGGTCTTGGCTGCAGATTTCTAGACCTGCGTCATCGTGTGGGGATTTGTATGACTCTCCTTGATAGGTCAGGGGTGCACTACACAAAGGAAGCAGCTACTCGGGTAGCAGAGTACTTGAGGAGTGCACATGAGGTTTTTAGGCTAGGCGGTAGTTCGAGGTACTCTGATGAACATTCGCCAGTCGATATGCACCAAGGGAAGTTAAACGGCCTTCAGAACAATGACACTTCGACTCACATAATTTTATGAGCGAACTGTCGAAGTATTCGTAATAACGTTCCCGAATTTACTGCCCTCCAGGACAGTTCTCGCGCTAAAATTAGTCTTTGGACCGAGAGCTGCTCAAACCCAAAGTGGAAAGCTCTGTGATATTTAGTGAGTCGTGGAACGTACATTGGAAAGACAGATTAGAGGCCGTAGGAGCGAGAGTGTTCATTGCAGTTGACAAAAAATGGTCTCTAATGTGGTGGAAGTTGAGTATGCAGTGAAGTTATCAGTTCGCGTATAACAAGTGTAGGTGAAACCAAGTTAATTGTTTCATGTTTCTACCGGTCACCAGATTCTGCTGTGACTTCTCTAGAGTCATTCAAGAAAGTTTTAGGACAATGGCACGTAAATATGACGCAATACTAGGCGTCTTCAACCTCTCGGGTATAGACTGGAACGTCTATGAATTCATTGCGAGGGGGACAGACACAGAGTCATGCGACATACTTTTGTACAAGTTTTCTGAAAACTGTCTTGAGCAGCTGGCTCGGCTGCCCACACGCAACTGAAATATGTTAGACTTTGTAGCAATAAATAAATCAGTCGAGAAAGCTAGGAGAGTGTTTCTGCCAGATAGGGCAGATAAGTAGTTGTTCGCATCTCACTTAGGCAGTGAATTGACATCACTTAGTTACAGTAAGGTAGATGTAGGGGAATTATGGGCAAAGTTCAAGCAGATCGTAAATTGCGGTCTGGAGAGTTAAGCGCCTAGTTAGTGGACAAAGAGTGGTAGAGACTCACCATGGGTTAGTAACGAAATTCGGTGGATGCTGTAGAAGCAGAGCCTGTTGCACTCTCGGTTCAAAAGGGAACGCACGAATGACAACAATTGAAGATCACTAGAGATTCGTTCGCTTGTGGAAAGATCTATGTGCGGAGCACACAACAGCTACCACCGCCACACCTTAGTAGAAGATCTGGCAGAGAACCGGAGAAAATTCTGGTCTTACGTAAAATCTCTAAGCGGATCTAAGGCTTCCATTCAGCCCTCGTTGACCAGTCTGGTGTGACAGTTAAAGGTGGCAAAACGAAATATGAAGTTTTAAATTTCACGTTCAAGAAATAGTTTACACTGAAGAATCGTACAAACACATCGTCAATTGACTATCGGACAGATTCACTTATGAACGACATAGTAATAAGCATATCTGGCATAGAAAAACAACTGAGAGGTTTGAAAGCAAGTAAATTACGAGGTCCGGATGGAATTCCTGTTCGATTATACAAAGAGTACAGCATTGGCCCATTACCTATCCTGCATTTATCGTGAATCTCTCGCTCAGCACGAAGTCCCAAGCGACTGGAAAAAACTCCAGGTGACTGCAGTATATAAGAAGGGTAAAAGAATGGACCCATAATATTACAGACCAGTATCTCTAACTTCGGTGATCTGCAGAATCCTTGAACATATTCTCATTTAAATTATAATACACTTTCTTGAGACTGAGAAACCTATGTCCACGAATCAGCACGATTTTAGAAAGCGTCACTCGTGCGAAACTCAGTTTGCCCTTTTCTCACGTTATATACTGCGAACAGTGGATGAAAGGCAACAGACAGATTTCATACTTCTAGATCACCGGAAAGTATTTGAATGGTGCCCCATTGCAGGCTGCTAACGAACGTACGAGCATGTGGAATAAGTTCACAGATACGTGTGTGGCTCAACTATTTCTTAAATAATAAACCGTGTGTGTTGTATCCGACAGTGAATTTTCATCAGAGACGAGGGTATCGTCAGGACTGGCCCAGGGAAGTGTGATAGGAGCACTGTTGTTCCCCATACACATAAATCATTTGGCGGACAGAGTGGGCAGCAATATTCGGTTGTTTGCTGAAGATAACGGGGTGGACAGTAAGATGTCGAAGTTGTGTGACGATAGGAAGGTACAAGATGACTTAGACAAAGTCTCCAGTTGGTGTGATCAATGGCAGCTGGCTCTGAATGTGGAAAAATGTAAGTTAATGCTGATCAGTAGGAAGATCAAACCTGTAATGTTCGGATACAGTATTACTGGTGTCTTATTGGAGACAATTAAGTCGCTTAAATATCTGAGCTTAACGTTACAAATCGGTATGAAATGCAACACGCTTGTGAGAACTGTGACAGGGAAGGCGAATGTTCGACTTCAGTTTATTAGGAAAATTTTAGGAAAAGGTGGTTCACCTGTAAAGGAGACCGCATATAAGACGCTACAGCGACCTAACTTTAAATACTGCAATTTGGAGGTGTGCTGCTATATTTGTTACCGGTAGGTTCGAACAATAAGTAAATGTTATGCAAATGCTTCGGGAAATCAAATAGGATTCGCTGGAGGGAAAGCTACGTTCTTTTCGAAAAACACTATTGAGAAAATTTGTAGTACTGGCATTTGAAGGTGACTGTCAAACGATTGTACTGCCACCAACACACAGTGGGCGTAAGGAACACGAAGATAAGGTACGAGGAATTGGGGTTTATATAGAGGCATAGAGACAGTCGTTTTTCCCTCTCTCTATTTGCGAGTGGAACAGGAATGGAGCTGACTAGTAGTTGTACAGGGAACCCTCCGCCACGCACCGTACGGTGGCTTGCAGAGTGTCTATGTAGATGTAGATATAATCTTATTAGATTGTAAGACAAATCACAATTAAAAGGTATGACGAGAAAATCAGGTAAATGTCATCATGACGTTAACTGGAAGGTTTTGCTACTAATATAAATAATCAGAAAGATCAGTAAAAAACGTATTTGTGGCTGGTCGTCAATGTGATACCGCTGGTACACTAACACGCATTCCGATGTTTGTGCTATACAATTATGATTATTAATACCGTCTGACATGGGATCTTAACCAGCATCTTCACACAGAACTAAACAAAACAGTGTTTACGTGTGTGGAGATAACGAGGACCGAAAATTGGCTTTAAAACTATGTTACGTATGCGTAGTTTTGATCATTTATCCCGGAAGTCGATTAGATGAGCTACCAAACAGCTATGGTTACAGTGCTATTGTCGACAATCTCTAGGTCTCCAATCGTTATAAGCAAATCGGTACGGGACACAATATCTTGCCAGAGGTTATTTTGCTAGTGTTGAGCAAATGTAAAATTTTGGTGACAGAAATCAAAGAATGCAAAGAACTATGCAATGAGGTGACAAGAGTCATGGGATAGCTGTATCCATATACAGGGTGTTACAAAAAGGTACGGCCAAACTTTTAGGAAACATTCCTCACACACAAAGAAAGAAAATATGTTATGTGGACATGTGTCCAGAAACGCTTACTTTCCATGTCAGAGCTCATTTTATTACTTCTCTTCAAAAGACATTAATCATGGAATGGAAACACACAGCAACAAAACGTATCAGCGTGACTTCAAAAGCTTTGTTACAGGAAATGTTCAAAATGTCCTCTGTTAGCGAGGATACATGCATCCACCCTCCGTCGCATGGAATCCCCGATGCGCTGATGCAGCCCTGGAGAATGGCGTATTGTATCACAGCCGTCCACAATACGAGCACAAGGAGTCTCTACATTTGGTGCCGGGGTTGCGTAGACAAGAGCTTTCAAATGCCCCCATAAATGAAAGTCAAGAGGGTTGAGGGCAGGAGAGCGTGGAGGCCATGGAATTGGTCCGCCTCTACCAATCCATCGGTCACCGAATCTGTTGTTGAGAAGCGTACGAACACTTCAACTGAAATGTTCAGGAGTTCCATCGTGCATGAACTACATGTTGTGTCGTACCTGTAAAGGCACATGTTCTAGCAGCACAGGTAGAGTATCCCGTATGAAATCATGGCTGTGAATCGAGGAAGTACAGTACATACTGACGAAACTAAAATGAGCTCTAACATGGAAATTAAGCGTTTCCGGACACATGTCCACATAACACCTTTTATTTATTTGTGTGTGAGGAATGTATCCTGAAAGTTTGGCCGTAACCAGAACACTAACGGCTACAAGATAGAAAATTCCGCTGGTGCACTTGAAGTGTAGTTAATCAATATAGTTAACTCCACCGGACGGCGCCTAAATTTCAGCAATACAAACATTCTGTGTGGCTCACAGGTAAAGCTTCCCAACAGCGAACCACCGAAACGAACAACACAAAGAGAATGGATTTAGCTTGGGTACTTAAAACACCACTCAACTCTGACGTCCTAGTAGTTGGTCTGCTCATGTCATAAGTTTTACACCCAGTGACCATACCCCATACATACTTGCCCACGTCCTCCCAGGTGAAGCTCTCTCTTAGCTCCATTCTGGTTTTAAATACGCTGAGACGCCATTCTGCAAGTGTCTTTTAGTGGTACACAAAAACAGAGACTGATTCTTTTGTGTTAGCAGAAGAGCCAACACCGTGTTACCAGTGGTGGCCGAAATGCACGCGTTTTAGCTCACGCAGGCTGGCGTGAGGAGGGAAGAACTATACTGACGTGAGGTCTGGAACATGACAAGGAATGAGAATTCAGAAAGCGGACGTAATTAGTTTGATACTTAACTTTAATCCATTAATGATAAATGTCGCTCTTGACGGTACATGATTCACAATATCATCTGTTCAGAATACATTATAGAGGACAGTATTTATAGTAACTGAATATGGCGCCTTGCTAGGTCGTAGCAAATGAACTGTCGTCTCTGCAAATGAGAGCGTATGTAGATAGTGAACCATCGCTAGCAAAGTCGGCTGTACAACTGGGGCGAGTGCTAGGGAGTCTCTCTAGACTAGAACTGCCGTGTGGCGGCGCTCGGTCTGCAATCACTGATAGTGGCGACACGCGGGTCCGACGTATACTAAGGAACAGCGGCCGATTTAAAGACTACCACCTAGCAAGTGTGGTGTCTGGCGGTGACACCACATCAGAAGCGCTTGGAGAACCAGTTACACGTCTCCCGATGAGACTACCGACCTCTCAGAGCCAGTATGCCGACAACATTTAAAATAACTTGTCAAAGGAAATCAGGACAACTACGCACACAACCTGACGAACATTTGCGCGAAGACTTGAACGATACCCAACAGTAACTAAGCACGCACGAGAACAAATCGGGATGCGATGCGCGCACACACACACACACACACACACACAGCCGACTTATGACAATCGGCGAGCCACAACGTGTCGTCCGGTTGGTCGAACGACCGGCGACCCACCAAGACCGTTGCCCGGTGCAAGCGATGCGTGCGGCAAGGGTCGAGCGAGCCATGTCGACGCAGACCTCACTGCTCCAACCCAACTGCACTGGTGCAGCATTGCAACTCCCCGACTGACAGGTCCGGACTGCGCCCGAGACGCGTTCCGACTGACTGGCAGACCCTAACTCGCGACCCGATCTGGCTATCCGAACTGGCTTACGACAGACATCGACCAGGAAGTAATAGCAGTCGAGCAAAGATACTACGAGAGGGGATATATCGATACGCGCTGCTAGTGCCGGTCACGGTCAGGCAAAGCAGCAATACAGTGACAGTAGTAATCTAAATTAACGTTGGTGGAAGTACGTTAAAATCAGGGTGTAAAATGGATGATGGCAGGAACACGAGCCACGCACGGGTCAATGGAGTTATACATGCTTCGTTATGAACTTGATATTACAGAACATCAGATGGCAGACAAACACAGCTGAGTTGATGCGATAGCTGCGGCAGGCAGCGGCAGACGAGGTGAGTCGTGTCGCCTCCAGTACTGCTTGTGGTCGGCCCAACTTACATTTTTAGTGTCATTTCTTGAAGCGGCTGAGCCTTCGCGTGCGCAGTTTGGTGGAATTAGAGTGTGTGAAATTCATTACGTGTACAAAATCCTAGGTTTGCATGGCGCCGACGTAATTGGACCGGTTTCTGAATCACCGCAAGGGCAAGCTTATGGGTCAACGAGTGGAGTACAGCAACTGCACGCCTAGGTGACGGAATAGCTTTACACGGCTCTGCAAGAGCAAATAAATGAGACTTTAGAACTAGTGCAAGGGACGAACAATATCATTTATATGACCAATAGTAAGGGAGTACCCTCGCCCGAACTCCCAATCAGGTCGTCACTCTCATGAATTCAAGTGTCAGCTAACCAAACAAAGCACTTGTTGGGCAACACAGTCCAGGGCAGGCCTCTTGAGTATGAGCACGCGCCGCCCCGTTTGGCTAATTTTGATATTAAATAACTTGTATTTTTCCTTAACACTTAAGTCTCAATTCAGCCAGCCTTGCAACATCCCTGCAAGTGTTTCAGACATTTATCGACCATCCTGCACACATATCAAAATTAATATTACACACTTCTAGAGATTGTAGAGGGAATTTAGTAGATCAAGTTCTATACAGGAATCCATGTCCTACTTTCACACCTAAGACAAAAATAGATAAATAAACGTGCTTGACAAATCCTACCTTCACCAGCAAGGTCATCAGATCTTATCCCAAATCAGAACGTTCGAAGTCTTATTGGCAGGGCCCTCCAACCAGCTCCGTATTTTGATAATCTAATGAGCCAATTGGACAGAATGTGGTACTATATCGCTCAGGAGCTCATCCAACAACTCTGCCAGTTGGTGCCTAGCCGAATAACTGTTTGCATATGGGGTAGAGGTGTACCAACACGGTATTAACTTGCTCGGTTTGTGGAGCTCATTATCTTCAATAAATCATTAATGATTTGTAAAATTGTAATGATTGGTTTGTCTGTACATGTACAGAATGATTATAGTGAAACTTTCAAAACGCTGTAGAAATTGACGTCAAATTGCAACGGAATATTATTGGAGAAGGGGGAAAACGTACGGCAGGAGAAAAAAATAGTGTGAAAATTAATCAGTAGACGTCACTGTGTGTGTCAGAGTACGTAAATGAAAACACCAGTCATGCGCACGACCCATTGAAGTTGGTATAAACACGCCGGCTACACGGCTTTTCCTCCTTTCGCGTCTGAGACGTTAGCTATGACTGTCTCAATGCAGGATCGTGCTCTCCTTCTGAAGCTATATTACAGGAATGATGACTGAGCACACGTCGCTCTTCAGAAATTCCGGACACTGAAGGGTTTGAAAAAAGGCGTTGGCCCGATGACTGCCGTGGGTCTGGAGAAAATGAGTCGAAAAGACGGGTTCTGTTGGTATGCAACCTGGTAGAGGGGGGGGAAACCAATTGATTCGACATCAGTGAAAGCAGTGTTCACAGCAATGCGGGAGGAGACGAGTGGTGGTGTGGAAACGAGTAGTATAAGGAGAATTAAACGAACATTGGACATACCCGTGAGCGTGGGGCGTAAAATCCTACGAAACATCCTTCTTTGCTATCCATTCAAAATTACCAATGTGCACGAGTTGCTTCATGTTGACTTACCAGCGAGAGAGACCTTTGCTTTAGAATGTCTTGCTAACATGGAAGTGGACAATGATTGGCAGTGGAAGGTTTTGTGGACAGACGAAGGCCAATTCCATCTGACAGGATGTATCAATACACCGTCGAATATGGACAACGGAAAAACCGCACGCAAAGCAACCAGTACCACTGCAATCTGACAGTAGTGTTGGTTTACGGCATCATATATCATAGAGCCATACTTTTTCGAAGAGGCAGGTGCTTCCGGTCCTGTTACCTGTAGAGTCACTGGTAAGCGCTATGAGTGTCTTTTGTCCAACCACGTCATTACAGCTCTCCAACAGCGCGGATATGTGGATGGGATCGTTTTTATAGAAGATGGAGCACCTCTGCATGTTACAAATCCAGTTAAGCAGCTGTTGAAGCACCATTTCGGAAATGCTAGAATTATGAGCCGCCATTTCCCTACAGCCTGGCCGTTCCGATCACCTGATCTTAATCCGTGTGACTTCTGGCAGTGGGGCTACCTGAAAGATGTTGAGTTCAGTGTTCCAATTGCAAACCTAGCTGCATTGAAGGTACGCATTCCGTAACACATTCTCAACGTAACCCCGGAAACACGTCGATTAGTTGTGGAACATGCTGTATCTCGATTTCTACTTGTTGCAGGAAACGATGGACAGCATACTGAACATTTTTTGCACCGGTCACACGGAAATTAATAATCCGATTTGATTTTGAATTACGCCTTTTATGCAGTTTTTGGTCTCAGGAAAATTAAATACCGTTTTGAGTGATGCTTTTTATGTGGTTTTTGGCCTCATCACAATTAAAAACCGATTCTTCCCATCCGATGTGATATGAGCTTGCCGTGGTGGATGGGCTTACGTAACTAACAGTATGACACCTGTAAAAAATGGTTCAAATGGCTCTCAACTTCTGAGGTCATCTGTCCCCTAGAACTCAGAACTACTTAAACCTAACTAACCTAAGGACATCACACACATCCATGCCCGAGGCAGGATTCGAACCTATGACCGTAGCGGCCTCGCGGTTCCAGACTGTAGCGCCTAGAACGGCTCGCCCACTCCGGCCGGCTATCACACCTGTACACTCATGCACACTGGGTAATATGTTTACCGTCAAACGTACACCTTAGGCATTGTCGTATGATTCATTTGTAATTTGTAGTCGACAACTATTAAATTACGATGCTTTCAGCGCCATCTATTGCTAAATTTTGTAACTATTTAGTTTTATTCTGCCATACGTTTTCCCCCTTCTCCGATAATATTCCGTTGCAATTTGAAGTCAATCTGACCAGTGGTGTTATTTCTATAGCAGTTCTAAAGCTCAACTTTAATTATGATCATGCTGTACACAGGTAAACATACCTGTAATAATCTTCTAGGAACACGGGTAGATAAATGAAAAACAAAAGTAAACATAATAATCGGGTTTCAATTATAAGATCCAAAAATGTGAAGCCAAGATGCTAGGCACTCTACTACCGCTTCCATCGACCTATTTACTCCGTAAAAGGCTGATAAAGTACCTCGAAAATTTTGCCGGTTGTTTCCTCAGAAACCGTTAAGTATCCACGAACAAGCAGAAACACGTTTTCGCTTATTTTGACCCCTCTTCCTCTGAGCGAATCAGGTGGGAAAACGGCACTTGGCGTGTTCTCCTCGTCACTACTTGGTTCCACATTTCAGCTTTGTTCCACTGCTCTTTCATAGACACAAAGCTAGCCCTTTCAGTGTGTGCACGTAATTCGTAGTACGCATTCTGAACGCCTTCCGAATATGCCTTTGCTTGTGCCAATCTTTTTGTGTTCTGCAGATTTCGGAAACGTTTGTGAATTCCTGTTTTCCTTGCTTTACGCCGCCTTGTAGCCTTTCATATATTCATAAGTGAGATGCTCGGTGGAGGATACGAGACCGACGGTGCTGACAAGGGGCTGCGTCAGGGCGGCAGGGTTAATGTTTAACGAGCGCGGAGTGGCCCGCCATCCGCCCGCCGTCTGACATGTGAGCCGACCATACACGGCGGAGGCCGGTACGCCAGATTACGCGCCGGCCGCGGCAGTCCCTCGTTAAATAATTAAGATAATCCAGCCGCCGCCGCCCGACGTACAGCACGCGACAAGACGTTCCGGAATTAACCGCAGAACACCGGCTACTAGGCTGTCTGAGCTACCTGCTACTCGAAGCATCCCCATACACCAACCATCTGTCTAGAATACACTACTGGTCATTAAAATTGCTACACCATGAAGATGACGTGCTACAGACGTGAAATTTAACCGACAGCAAGAAGATGCTGTGATATGCAAATGATTAGCTTTTCAGAGCATTCACACAAAGTTGGAGCCGGTGGCGACACCTAAAACGTGCTGACATGAAGGAAGTTTCCAACAGATTTCTCATACACAAACAGCAGTTGACCGGCGTTGCCTGGTGAAACGTTGTTGTGATGCCTCGTCTAAGGAGGAGAAATGCGCACCATCACGTTACCGACTTTGATAAAGGTCAGAATGTAGCCTATCGCGATTGCGGTTTATCGTAACGCGTCATTGCTGCTCGCGTTGGTCGAGATCCAATGATCGTTATCAGAATATGGAATCGGTAGGTTCAGGAGGGTAATACAGAACGTCGTGCCGGATCCCAACGGCCTCGTATCACTAGCAGTCGAGATGACAGGCATCTTATCCGCATGGCTGTAACGGATCGTGCAGCACGTCTCGATCCCTGAGTCAGCAGATGGGGACGTTTGTAAGACAACAACCATCTGCACGAACAGTTCGACGAAGTCTGCAGCAGCCTGGACTATCAGCTCGGCGACCATGGCTGCGATTACCCTTGACGCTGCATCACAGACAGGAGCACCTGCGATGGTGTACTCAACGACGAACCTGGGTGCACGAATGGCAAAACGTCATTTTTTCGGATGAATCCAGGTTGTGTTTACAGCATCACGATGGTCGCATCCGTGTTTGGCGACATCGCGTGAACGCACATTGGAGGCGTGTATTCGTCATCGCCATACTGGCGTATCACCCGGCGTGATGGTATGGGGTGCCATTGGTTACACGTCTCGGTCACCTCTTGTTCGCTTTGACGGCACTTTGAACAGTTACATTTTAGATGTGTTACGACCCGTGGCTCTACCCTCCATTCGATCCCTGCGAAACCCTTCTTTTCAGCAGGATAATTCACGACCGCATGTTGCGCGTCCTGTACGGGCTTTTCCAGATACAGAAAATATTCGACTGCTGCCCTGGCCCGCACATTTTCCAGATCTCTCACCAATTGAAAACATCTGGTCAATGGTGGCCGAGCAACTGGCTCGTCACAATACGCCAGTCACTACTCTTGATCAACTGTGGTATCGTGTTGAAGCTGCATGGGGAGCTGTACCTGTACACGCCATTCAAGCTCTGTTTCACTCAATGGCCAGGCGTATCAAGGCCGTTATTACGGCCAGAGGTGGTTGTTCTTGGTACTGATTTCTCAGGATCTATGCACCCAATTGCGTGAAAATGGAATCACTTGTCAGTTCTAGTATAATATATTTGTCGAATGAATACCCGTTTATCATCTGCATTTCTTCTTGGTGTAGCAATATTAATGGTCAGTAGTTTATATGAGGTTATCGGCAACATCTGATTACGTCTATAGGAACCTGACAGTGGGTAAGCAGAAACGTAGAAAAAAATAGTTATAAAATGTCCCAGAAATTCTTGTTT
Source organism: Schistocerca serialis cubense (assembly GCF_023864345.2). NCBI lineage: Eukaryota > Metazoa > Arthropoda > Insecta > Orthoptera > Acrididae > Schistocerca > Schistocerca serialis. The sequence continues at coordinate 219,130,329 of NC_064645.1, forward strand.
ATTGCATTAGCGCGTTGTTGATATACTGCTAGTGCTACATTCTAAGACAAAATAAATAAATTAATTAAAACGACGCACCAAGATGGAATGATCTGAACGGGACGGAAAACGGCAGGTGTGATATACAGTATGTATTGCTGCAGAAGTAGATGTAGCTGACAGTATTCTTTGTCGACATCATAGGATGTCAGGTCATCACTTCGAACCGAAGGAATAATGCTACTAAGATCAGAATCCCTCCCAAGAAGAGGTCATTAGAGAGATAGAGTAGAAGAGATAATCTACGATTTTAAAGGAGACACAGTGGCATTCACGATTAAGGGAAATCGCGGATAATCTAGACCTGAACAGTAAATAGCGATTTAACCAACCTTCTCCAGCGTCTCAGCAATGCGCCACCTTACTCGGTGAGAGTCAGAATGGGGTAGAATGACTATCGTCATACTGTTGAAAGGTGCCCACACCGGCGCGCTTCGCACTATGTTTCTGCGTATGCTCCTATTAATAAACCTCTCCTAGCCACTGTGTCAGTTTACTCAGTTGCGCAAAATGATTTTCCGAGTTTCACTTAGGTATGGAATATGTTTGGGCAGCGTGGGAAAATACCCGGAAAGCCATGCTGGCGAGGTCATCCTTCGACGGGACCCAGGCAGCATTAAAGGAGCGACGTGTGAGGAAGAGCCAGCGATCATTTCACGACACTTGGTCATTTACAGGCTCATGCTTCATACTTGGTGTAACACGGACTATTACAGACTGACAATGAGTATACAGTGGATTAGTGTTAATATTCTGTTACGCAATTCCAGTTTTTGTTGAAGAAATGTAACCTCTGAATATTTTGCTGTGCTCTGCTCTGTGTGGTGACACCTAATTTATCTTCTAGATACATAACTAAAGGTAATTCCTAATATTTAAATGTCCGATTTGTAGTCCCCCGTACTAGTTTCCCGGGTAATCGTTCTATTATTTTCATGTATGAACAATGAAATCAGTAAGATTCTTTGCAAGTATCAACTGGCGTCATTTTTAACTCTTGTCCCGTTTCCCTTCACTCTACTTTTCCCTCAGTACACTGGTGTGTTCCATTCTTACAGTTTCAGGAACTCCTTCATCTTTTTCGTGTTAATGTTTGACAGCAGCAAAGTCTTTTTAATAGAGGAAAAGATCTTCACTTTTGCCATTCTGCTTCTGTCATAATTTTATTTACTGCGTATCGGAGCTTCTTTTACCATGTCATTCCGAAGTTTGATATTTGGCGAGATGGTCTTCGCCTTTCTGCTGCCCTTCGTCACTATCAGTTGTGCCTTCTTCATGTGTTGCTAGGCAGAATCTCCATTCAGTTTAAAGGTTTTCATTGTTTTGTATGTATTATCATCAACAATAAAGCCCTCTTTTGTTAGCCACATCACTGATACCTGTTACTTTCATGCGCTCAATGCTTTTCAAAAATCGCAAATACGCCTTCCATCTTTCTTAAAACATACCTTCATTACTAGATTTTTAAACTTTTTTTTCGGGGGATTTTATATCGGCAATATCTGTCGAGACAGTTAGGTCAGCGCCCTTCCAATTGACGTGTTTCTATAATGACAACGGGTGTCGTACTTTCACATCATGTTACTTTTATAACAATGTGCACAATATCAAGCACAGCACTACCACGAACGGAAGTACATCACATGCATTCACACAATACGGTAACGCAACTATGTCGTACGTAAGTTGGAAGGAGTCATAGGAATACCAACCCCCCTTCGACATTACCAACAGAGCCATCCGAAATCTTGAACAATACCACTCACTCAGTAATTGGGAGGTTGGGAGAGGCTGTCACTATTTTTGATTTTTAAATTGTGAAGACGCAGGATTTACAGTTTCTGTTTACATCATTTTTGCATCAAGTAATATGTATTCTTGAGTATATTTTCACTGCAAATTTGAGGCACTAGCTGCATTTCATATGCTTTTCCGGAAGAAGACTTCTGTCAAAGAAAATTTTTGTGCCAACGCGCCTCGACTACGGGATTGTTTCCACAGACATCAGGCTTGGTTGCCTTGGGTTATTTAGATGACAGAAAAGAAATCATTAATTTAAAGAAATAGGGCGAACCATTCATTTCTGGCATACGCTTAACCTTGCATTGACTTAAGGCATTTAATGGAATTTTCCACTCAAAGATATTAGGCCAACCTTATGATTTCTGTTGACGTAGGAAACATAGGCAGATTTAATTCCTCCTCATCGTCATCAGAAAAATAAAGCTTTTTCTATATGAAAAATTACCAACTCTGATGGAAGGATGAATGATATTTTTATCTTCAGTTTCAGCCTGGGGAATTTGCTAAAGTTCGATAACTGATTTGCTGATCTGCTACAGCTTTACGTATTTATAACTCCTCCTATTCTATCTTCGCCAATTCTGCAACTATGATGTCTGGAGTAACTTCCCCTAGGTTTGCCTTTACTCACGTTGTTTCAAAAAATTTATCTATGACATGCAAAAAACAACTGCAAACGAAAAACTGCTGAAATTACATACTGGGATGACAGACATTCCGAAATGTTTGTGACAATTAACCCTGAACAAACGTTTCAGGCACAAATCTGAGCTGGGAAACAGTGAACCTGTCCTCAGTGTTGATGCAAAGTAACATGTGCAACTGTTATAAAATAATAGAGAATAGTTGGGATACATGCTTCATCAAATTTCGAGCCTATAAAATACGATTAAAATCCAGACAACGTCGTCTAGAACTAGAACACCCGACTCAGAATATTGTGATTATACAACAAGGAAACTGAGAACTGAGACTTAGGAGAACCAACCTGCGTGTGAAACTACCCTGGGGTCTCCAATTCCCTCCCCTCTCCAGAACACAACGACACCGGTGTGTCAGACCCACCATACTTGCTCCGGACACTGCGAGAGGGCTGTACAAGCAATGATCACACGCACGGCACAGCGGACACACCAGGAACCGCGGTGTTGGCCGTCGAATGGCGCTAGCTGCGCAGCATTTGTGCACCGTCGCCGTCAGTGTCAGCCAGTTTGCTGTGGCATACGGAGCTCCATCGCAGTCTTTAACACTGGTAGCATGCCGCGACAGCGTGGACGTGAACCGTATGTGCAGTTGACGGACTTTGAGCGAGGGCGTATAGTGGCCATGCGGGAGGCCGGGTGGACGTACCGCCGAATTGCTCAACACGTGGGGCGTGAGGTCTCCACAGTACATCGATGTTGTCGCCAGTGGTCGGCGGAAGGTGCACGTGCCCGTCGACCTGGGACCGGACCGCAGCGACGCACGGATGCACGCCAAGACCGTAGGATCCTACGCAGTGCCGTAGGGGACCGCACCGCCACTTCCCAGCAAATTAGGGACACTGTTGCTCCTGGGGTATCGGCGAGGACCATTCGCAACCGTCTCCATGAAGCTGGGATACGGTCCCGCACACCGTTAGGCCGTCTTCCGCTCACGCCCCAACATCGTGCAGCCTGCCTCCAGTGGTGTCGCGACAGGCGTGAATAGAGGGACGAATGGAGACGTGTCGTCTTCAGCGATGAGAGTTGCTTCTGCCTTGGTGCCAATGATGGTCGTATGCGTGTTTGGCGCCGTGCAGGTGAGCGCCACAATCAGGACTGCATACGACCGAGGCACACAGGGCCAACACCCGGCATCATGGTGTGGGGAGCGATCTCCTACACGGGCCGTACACCACTGGTGATCGTCGAGGGGACACTGAATAGTGCACGGTACATCCAAACCGTCATCGAACCCATCGTTCTACCATTCCTAGACCGGCAAGGGAACTTGCTGTTCCAACAGGACAATGCGCGTCCGCATGTATCCCGTGCCACCCAACGTGCTCTAGAAGGTGTAAGTCAACTACCCTGGCCAGCAAGATCTCCGGATCTGTCCCCCATTGAGCATGTTTGGGACTGGATGAAGCGTCGTCTCACGCGGTCTGCACGTCCAGCACGAACGCTGGTCCAACTGAGGCGCCAGGTGGAAATGGCATGGCAAGCCGTTCCACAGGACTACATCCAGCATCTCTACGATCGTCTCCATGGGAGAATAGCAGCCTGCATTGCTGCGAAAGGTGGATATACACTGTACTAGTGCCGACATTGTGCATGCTCTGTTGCCTGTGTCTATGTGCCTGTGGTTCTGTCAGTGTGATCGTGTGATGTATCTGACCCCAGGAATGTGTCAATAAAGTTTCCCCTTCCTGGGACAATGAATTCATGGTGTTCTTATTTCAATTTCCAGGAGTGTATTTATTGAATGTCACAGCCCTTAACCTCCAACCTTTTACTTCGTTTAACCTCTCGACTCCGGTTCGTTGCTGCCCTCAGGTGGCTGTAGGAAGCAGTTCCAGTGAATGTGACGGCAGGCGATATCCTCCGGCTGCGAAACGTCAGCTAATTAAACTTCCAAGCCGGTGACGGCTGCGGCGACCGGACCGAGGAGGGTGTGCAGAAAACAATTACTTGTTCAAAAGGAAGTTTTTAATTAGGGCGCCGCCGCGAGGTGCATTGTTCATCGCCCAGCCGTAATTAACTGGGACCCCGAGGTGCGCCGAATGAGTCAGGGACAACTCGCAGGACTCTGCCTAAGCGAGTTGCCGCCGCGGAATTATATACGGCGCGCGGAAGGATTCGCTTCGAAAATTAAGTCACCCTCACACCTCCAGCTATTCTGGTTCATTCCGCTACAGCTAACATATCTTTCCCATTTCTCTCTTCCCCTCTGGAGCTCGTTAACAATTTGCTCATCTTTCCTAGAGACGCTCTAACTCGGCGAAATTTTCAGAATGTCAACTGTTACCCGCATTGAAACAGTGATAGTCTTTAAATGTTTGTCTCTTTGTGCAGTGGATATTAAAAACACTTTAAGGCCTTGACATTCTTCCACTGCCGACCAGAGTGGTCAGCGACGAATGTGAGCATAGAACAGTCTACAGTGAGGCGACGAAAGTCATGGAATGGTGATCCCACATACACAGACGGCTGTAGTATCGCGTATATAAGGTATAAAACGGGAGTGAATTTCCGGAGTTGTCATTCGTTCTCACGTGATTCGCGTAGAAAGGTTTCTAGCATGATTATCGCCACACGACGGAAATTAACAGACTTTGAACGCAGAATGGTAAGTGGACCTAGACGCATTGGACATTCCATTTCGGAAATCGCTGGGGAATTCAATTGTCCAAGATCTGTGTCTAGAGTGTGCCAAATTTCAGGCACACCACGGACAACGCACTAGTCGATGCTCTTCACTAATGACCGAGAGTAGCGGCATCTGCGTACAGTTGTCAGTGATAACAGACGTGCAACACTGCGTGAAACAACCGCAAAAATCAATACGAGGTGAACGACGAAGGTATTCCGTAAGACAGTGCGGCGAAATTCGAGTGCATTTGCTAGCAGCACGGCATCGCCTGCTGCGCCTCTCCTGTAGTGACATATCGGCTGGGCCATGACGACTGGAGGACAGCAGCCTGGTCATATGAGTTCCGATTTCAGTTGACAAGAGCTGATAGTTGGGTTCGAGCGTGGCGGAGACCCCACGAAGCCTTCGACCCCAGTTGTCAGCAAGACACTGTGAAGCCGGTGCTGGCTCCATAATGGTGCGGAATGTGTTTACATGCAGTGGACTGAGTTGTCTGTTCCAACTGAATCGATCACTGACTGCAAATATTTCTCAACGACTTGTTGAGTCGATGCTACGTCGAGTTGCTGCGCTACACCGTGAAAAAGGAGATACGACTCAATATTAATACTTGTATCACCTCATTGTATTTCCAGAGAGACTGAAAAACATCTCACGGGATATAAATTACACCAAAACAAATAACGCTGTGTTGCATAAGTTTTGACAGCCGTACATACTCTGATACATGTCAGAAACAAAAGCACGGTTTCTTATCTCGTGATAGAAACTGATTATACTGAAATCCTTAACACGGGAAAAGTGGTCAAAACTACAATTTATCAAAGAAAAATTGTGTAAAAACTGTTCAGGTTAGCTTGAACATCGATATTTAAATTAAATAATCATCACAATATTTTGTTAGAAAACTGTTAAATGTTTGGTCCAAAGTTGATTGCTTACCCTATTGACATTATGACCATTCGACTTGTTCAGCTTCCAACTAAACACCACGTTCTGTTTATCTTTCCTTTGTCTCTCTCTTTACTTTTGTTGGCATCAATTGCCGGTACAAGACCCCCGTATATTAAAGTCCGCTATATACTGTAACGCAACTGAATAATTTTATTGAAGTTGTTCAAATTTTTCAAAAGGTTATACCAGGAGAGTTCAGATGAGAATAGGTTGGCACTGGGGCGGTAGGTCAGTCGACATGTTAGCAAACCGTACCGCCAATTCGACAGACATCAGAGCATGCGCTGCAATGCACTTTGAGGTAACGCTATGTAAGTTTATCGTCAGAGTGCCACAATGAAGTCAAACGTAGACAGAAAGTACTGAGATCGGCAACCAAGAATAATTGTTGAGTAACCGCAGCGAGCGATAGGTGCTGATGGGTCCAATACGTCACGACACTCAGTCACTGCATCACAGGCGCGGGCTCGCCCCTTTAAAAAGTGAGGTTTTCGGAGCTGAGGAATACATTCTGTCGTGCTGCCATTCTGTGCGTTTCGCTAACCTATAGAGAATATCAGTCTGTTTGAGTCTCAGTGATACCAGAAGAAGATAATCAATGATGAGCAACCTGCTACCTGTTTGCTGATAGCAACACCTAGATGCAGACAACCTGATGCACACCACAGCCGTGGTCTGCCGTTGCTGTCTATCGGTTCATCGCGGATGATCTGCAAGTTGCCTTCTTCGTTCCGACCAGCAGTGGCGTGTCCGCACCTCCTCGTGGCCAACTTGTGAGCATGTGCTGCTGTCCTGGTCCGTCTATGATGGATGCTCAGGACCAAGTCTTCAGGGTACCAGGCATCTTGGACCACAGTCGGCAATCTTCAACTGAGCACGCGTCGGGACGTCTTCGAGAGTACTGGGGTGGCAGCCTTAGTGGGTCATCAGTCACAACATTGGCATCACCACCACTTCTGATACTCTAACACCACAAGAGTGGTGTTAGACTTGGCTATCATCTCAAGATTTTGGTGACAGTAAAGCTACATTTACAAGGTCGATTGTCATCTACCATTACCAACACGTTGTGATGTACATTAAATGTATTCGTAACTGAGAATACAGACAATCATCATTTGTACAACGGAATGACGACAGTGAAAATTTGTACCGAACGAGAACTCGAACACGGATTTCCCGCATATCGCGATCGGTGGCTTTACCATTTCACTACCCATGCACAGCTCACGGCCGGACCCAAACTTTCATACGACATACAGTATACATGCACTCGTACATCCATTATGCATATTCCCATACAGGTGAGACATTTTACCTGAAAGTCGCTTGCTCGGTGTCTGTGCATAAATACAATATCGCACTGCCTGTGTTATTCTGAATACAATGCAAAGTTCCTTTGGATATGTATGCTTGCATGCATGCATACATGGGTGTCAAAAGGAAGTTTGCATCGTATTCAGGATAACACAGCACTACATTATCGCACTGTGGTGTGCTGAGTGAATTTTCTCTTTGTTGATGGCTTGTTGAGTGTATACGAATCGCTAACTGCAGAAAGGAAACATGACCAAAGTTTTCAACATTCGCTTTATTGCATCAAAGATGTCCGGCTGCGTAAGTGCAACGTTTACTGCATGTATGGAGCGTGTCCACAGCCCATCAAGCACGCCTGGCAACATGTGTAATTCACTGCTTACGGCAGTAAGGGAAAGGAAAGAGAGGGATTTTGGTATTATCAGAACAAAACTGGAAAAACAGAACCGACATTACAATCGTAGTGAAGTGAAAGACCTCATACTGCATTCTACGCACACGAGAGACAAATTTATGGTTGTTTTGATGAAAACAGAAAACTCTACTGATTATTATACTTGGAGGATGAAATTCTACAAAAGACTCCCTTATCTAACGATTTCACGAAAATGTGTTCCGAAGGAAAATACTTCGTTTTCACTGTCAAAGTGTCGTGAATTTAGTTTTTGCAAAAATACTCCCCAGGTAGCTCAATGGACGCTTAAGCTAAACATCAGTGGCCTGTGAGCTAGTAACATTTCTTAAATAAATACTAAGATGAATCTACAATGTCCCAAGAAACCTGTCTACAAATCCAAACTGACCATAAGCATCTTCAAATGGATGATATAATTTCATTCTGGAAGAAAAGATGCAATTTTGGAATGAATTTTTATCTAACAACAAGGAGAAATGAAACCGAAGGGAATCTTTATCTCGATAAACTCATTATGATGCAAAAATATTTAAAATGTATTTAGTTCGAGAAAAGTATGTAAAATAAATTATTTTCCTCGAAATATAAGGTTTTTAATTTGTATTACAAATAGTTTACTGCAAGAAGGGAACATGTGTAGTTGGGAAAAAAATTTTACGCTACCGATAACATAAATTTGGGTAAAAATTTTGTGCTCCAAAGCACCACACAACCACAAGCTTTTATAAAAATTTACAATAATTTTGCTTTAGTCTATTTTTATAAACCAATTTTTTTATGTTTCATGTAAAATTTGTAGAAGGGAATGGATCCCTTTCTACAGTCAGCATTTTATATTTTTATCTGTTTGGGGTCATCAAACCTAGAGGCAACCTTAAGGTATGTACTGTTAAGCAACGAGAACCTAATTCGGGTACAGGGTGACGGTTATTAGGCTATATGAAATAAAATCGTCATTACTTCTGAACGGTTTGCGTTAGGACGTTCAAACTGCACAGCTAGCCGCGGGGCCTCATGGGAATTAATATGTACGTGCTTGGTTTGTTTTAGCGACGAGGAATACTTTCATTTGGATGGGTCGGTCAGTAATTTGGGGCACAGAGAACCTGCATTTCAAGATCGGGAAGTCTCTTCACCATTGACGGGTAAACTGTGTGTTTTGAAATGTCTAGTAACGGAATAATCGGTGCGATATTCCTTGATGGCACGGCGACTATCAAAGGCTACATGAAGGTTTGGAAGGTGATTTGATTTCCATTATCGATAGTGACCCTGATGTCGACGAGGTGAGGTTCACGCAAGACGGAATTCGACCTCATCGAAGCAGGAGAGAGTTTGATGTCCTGGAGCAGAACTTTGGGGACCGCATTCTGACTCTGGGATATGCAGAGGGCACTGTCGTGGGCCTCGATTGGCCCATATTCTCCGGTTCTGAACGCATGTGACTCCTATTTGTGGGGCTTTATTAACGACAAGTGCACAGTAATAACTCCAAAACCATTGACGAGCTGAAAACAGCTATTCAGAGGTCATAGACAGTATCTATGTTTCGACACTTCAATGGGTCATGCAGAATTACGCTATTCGTCTGCGCCACATCAAAGTCAGAATATCTGTAGTGACGTTTACATGTTGAATAAAGTGTGTACACGTCCTAGTTTGTAACTTGGTTCAAATGGCTCCGAGCACTATGGGACTTAACATCTGAGGTCATCAGTCCCCTAGAACTTAGAACTACTTAAACCTACCTAACCTAAGGACATCACACACATCCATGCCCGATGCAGGATTCGAACCTGCGACCGTAGCGGTCGCGCGGTTCCAGACTGAAGCGCCTATAACCGCGTGGCCACATTGGCCGGCAGTTTGTAACTAATTTAGGTTTTTTTTCGTATAGTACAACAATCGCCAACCTGTAAGTCCGCCGACCTCTCAAGAGTTTCCAGGCACCAAGTCTGCCCTATTCACGTGTAATGTTTGTAGGTGATTTGGGCACGTGGCGCATCATAGTCGGGGTCTCGTTTGGCGATGATATGGACGAAGGATTAGTGTGTAATTGTTATGCATGTGTTGGAGGCTTAGTTTATCTATTTTTATCTTCTGTTGTTCTGGACGGTAGTAGTAAGTTACGCAAAATGCCAGACACACGGCCCGACCGATGACTTCACTGTTTTGTCCCTTCCCCCAGACCAACACCTCAACACCTCCCCCCCCCCCCCCCCCCTCACACACACAAACACACGTTCTGCTACTACGAGTGAGATTGTTTCCAAATTGACGGAGCAGGTACAGGTATTTTTATGATGAAATTACTAGCAATAGCAAGAAAAGGAGGAGCTATGTAGGCAGGTAGAAGTTTTACAAGCTGTGGTTCAACAATTACAATCAGGATGGAGGAACCCAAAACATTAATTTGGGTATCCTCCTCTTCTTGTTTCTATCATTCGGCAGCTACGTTAATAACTCCTTTTTCTGGCAAGTCAACAGAGGACGCACCGTATTAAGGCTACCACCACAATGAGAGGTCGGTTATAAGAGATTACTCTCCGTTCGGCTAATTTACAATTGGAAGAAGCAAAGACGTGCCAAGAAGTTCTCAGTAAAGCAGAAACATTCTGCTGTGTGCTGACGGGATACGGCGAGATTATCCGAAACAAAACAGCACAAGCTTTTTCGGGACAAATTGAGTACCTTATCACAGAAACATAAGGAACCGGTAGAAACATTTTCGGATAGAATCTAGATGATCAATGCGTAGACACACCAACTGATAGTCTTGCTGAAGGAAGCTGAGAATGGGGATTTGGACGATTCTCTACGTGTTTTTCCCAGACAGATGTCACGTAGGAAAGCATGGAAAATTCCTGGGATTTAACAGCGGCTCTTAGCGTCGAAACGCTGTTACAGGAAAATGACATTGCTCCTAGAACACGATCGGATCACTGTGTGTTTTCTGCGGAAGTAAAGTGTTATAGAAACAGACGTAAAGGTCATGTACAGTAGCAGTGTTAACAGCCCGAATGCTCTTAAGTGTAGCCAAGTAGGCCACCTAGCTCAAGACTGTGAGAAGCATGGAAGGGAAAACAATGTCAGAAAATGCAGCTGTTGAGCTTCAATCGTCGGAAGAGATTCCTCATGTTACGTAAACAGATGCACAGAGAGAAAGCTGCTGGCCAGGCTGTGTAAAAGCCAAGGAGCATAAATTTTTAGTGGACACAAGTGCGCACGTGTCAGTCATCAATAGCCAGGTGGAGCGTGGGGCCCCCGCATTATTAATTGCGCGTAGTGGGTGAAAAAATGTAGAATCGTTGGGTACGACATTGCTCAGTTTCAGTAACGCGATTACAGTTGTTTAGGAGTATGTAGCAGTGTTACCATATATGGATGAAGAGCATTCAGCAAGACTTTGGACACTGGAACACAGCGGGGCTTTGTTTTCACTGGCGGGTACAGCTACAAGCGAGGCAATATCGCAACGTGCACCCCTCATGAAGGACTAGATAACATGTACGCTAAAGATTGGATCCCGTGATAAAATAGCAGCAGAGCCTGGGATGTTAGTATGGGCTTCTGTTGATACCTATTTACCACGGCAAGCATTATATGTGGTGCTGCCACTGAAGGAAAATGAAGAATTAGACAGAATACATTTCTTCTTCCAAGAAGCTTAGCGGGCATAAACAATATCAATGGGAATTTATGATTCCTGTATGCTTGAATGTGGAATCAAGATTAAAGAAAAAGCAAAAGACATTCATAGGATTTGTTGACCTGGATAAAACGTTTGTCCATGTCAAGTGGTTCAAGATGCTCGAAATTCTGAGATTAAAATAGGGATAAACTGTAGGGAGAGACGGGTAAAACACACTAAAGAGCCAAAGATACTTGTACACCTGCGTAATATCGTGTAGAGCCCCGCCTAGCACGCAGAAATGGCGCAACACGGCGTCTCATGGAGTCGACTAATGTCTGAAGTAGTGCTGCAGGCGACTGACAGCATGAATCCTGCAGGACTGTCCATAAACCGTAAGAATACAAGGGGGTGGAGATCTCTTCTGAACAGCACGTTTCAAGGCAACCCAAAGATGCTTAATAATGTTCGTGTCGGGAGAGTTCGGTGGCCAGTGGAAATGTTTAAACTCAAAAGAGTGTTCCTGGAACCACTCCGCAGCAATTATCGACGTGTGGGGCGTCGCATTTTCCAGTTGGAATTGCTCAAGTCCGTCGGAATGCACAATGGACATGAATTGATGCACCTGATCAGACAGAATGCATATGTACCTTTCACTTGTCATATCTGTATCTAGATGTATCAGGAGTCCCAGCTACACACACCCCACCAGCTTGAACAGCCCCCTGCTGACATGCTACTTCATGAGATTGTCTCCATATCCGTTCACGTTCATCCTGTGCAAACAATTTGAAACAAGACTCCTCCGACCAGGCAACATGTTTCCAGGGATCAACAGTCCAATGTCGGTGATGGCGGCCGCAGGCGAGAGGCAAACCTTTGTGTCGTGCAGTCATCAAGGGTACACGAGTGGCCCTTCGGCTCCCAAAGCCCATATCGATGATGTTTCATTGACCGGTTTGCACATTGACACTTGTTGATGGCCCAGCATTGAAATCTGCAGCAATTTACGGAAGAGTTGCTCTTCTGTCCCTTTGAACGATTCTCTTCAGTCGTCGTTCGTCCCGTTCTTGCAGGCTCTTTTCCCGGTCGCACGTATGTCGTAGATTTGAAGTTTTTCAGGATTCCTGACCTTCACGGTACAGTCGTCAAATGGTCGTACCGGAAAATCGCCACTTCATCGCTATCTCGGAGATGCAGTGTCCGATCGCTCGTAAGCCGATTATGACACCACGTTCAAACTCATTTAAATCTTGATTGTAACAACAGTAAGCGATCTAGCAACTGCACCGCCATGTTCTACATGTTTATACATCTCTGTACTTGAATACTCATGACTATACCAGTTTATTTGACGCTTCAGTGTACAATATGTGTAAGAACCAAGAGGTAACAATAAGAGTTGAAGACCAACAACGAAGTTCTCGAAGTAAAGAAGAAGAAGATGTAAGACAGTGACGTAGTATCTCACCTCTACTGTTGAATCTTTACGTAGAAGAAGCAGTGATGGAATTAAAAGAAACTTTCGTGAGTGTAATTAAAATTCGAAGTGAAAGAGATGATAAGAATTGCTGATGATATTGCTGTCCTCAGTGAAAGAGAAGAACTACAGGATCTGCTGAATGGAACGAGCAGTCTAATGAGTACAGAATTTAGGGTGAGAGTGAATCGAAGAAAGTCGAAAGTAATGAGGAGGAGCAGATGTTAGAAAAGCGAGAAACTTCATTCACTTCGTGATCACCAATCCTGGTGTTCAGAAATCCTGCTACGTAGACAGCAAAATGAACCTTTACGGACGGAGCAAGGAGGAATAAAATCCTGACTAGCACTGGCAAAAGTGTTATTTCTATCCAAGAGAAGTTTTCAGGTATCGAACGTAGGCATTAACTTGAGGGAAAAATTTCTGGGAACGTACTTTCGGAGCACAGCATTGTGTGGTAGTGAAACATGGACTGTAGGAAAACCGGAGAAGAAGAGAATCGAAGCACTTGAGATGTGATGTTAGAGAAGAATGTTAATAATCAAGTACATGGATAAGGTAAGCAATGGGAAGGTTTTCAATAGAATCAGAGAGGAAAGGAATGTTTGGAAAACACTAACAAAAAGAAGGGGCAGGATGGTAAGACATCTATAAAGACTTCAGTTAAGACTAGAGGGAGCCCGCCCGATTGGCCGTGCGGTCTAACGCACGGCTTTCCGGGCGGAAAGGAGCGCCTGGTCCCCAGCACGAATCCGCCCGGCGCATTTGTGTCGAGGTCCGGTGGCCGGCCAGTCTGTGGATGGTTTTTAGGCGGTTTTCCATCTGCCTTGGCAAATGCAGGCTGGTTCCCCTTATTCCGCCTCAGCTACACTATGTCGGCGATTGCTGCGCAAACAAGTTGTCCACGTACGCGTACACGACAACTACTCTACGTCGGAAACATAGGGGTTACACTCGTCTGGTGTGAGACGTTCCTTGGGGGCTCCACCGGGGTTCGAACCGCACAATAACCCTGGGTTCGGTGTGGGGTGGCGGAGGGGTGAAGTGGACTGCGGTAGTCGTCGTGGGGTTGCAGACCACTGCGGCTGCAGTGGGGACGGAGCCTCTCCGTCGTTTCTAGGTCCCCGGTTAACATAACATAACATTAGATAGGACTAAAGTGACCGGTAGAAGGTGAAAACTGTAGAGGAAGACAGAGATTGGAATACATCTAGCAAATAATTGAGGACGTGGGTTCAGGCACTGCTCTGAAATGAAGATTTTGGCACAGGAGAGGAGTACATGGCTAGCCTCAGGAGACCATTCGTAAGACTGATGACTGGAAAAAAAAGGTCTTGAACTACTTCGGGATGGACACGATTAGTCTGTCGAGGGGCTTAATGGTTAACACCTTACTGTTATTAGATGAAGACGATATTAATAGGTCTTATGATGATCAGAACCGCAAGCAAACTGTTAATGTAACAGCGTTATGAGAAAATTGTGCCGCGCGGGATTAGCCGAGCGGTCTGGGGCGTTGCAATAATCGGCTGTGCGGGTGATCCCGGCGGAGGTTCGAGTCCTCTCTCGGGCATAGTTTTGTGTGTTTGTCCTTAGGATAATTTAAGTTAAGTAGTGTGTAAGCTTAGGGACTGATGACCTTAGTAGTTAAGTCCCATAAAATTTCACACACATCTGAATCTTTTTTTTTCTTTTTTTTTTCTTTTTTTTTTTTTCCTTTGAGAAAATTTTTTCCCTTGCGCGGCAATGATCAGTAGGAAATGGAAGCTCTGCTGTGCGTCTCTTTATGCCGGCTCCGTGGTGGGGTGGAAGATTTGGTCTATTAGGCTACCGCGGATTGATGTGCGTCCAGCGCTGCCGGCCGCGGTGGTCTAGCGGTTCAGGCGCTCAGTCCGGAACCGCGGGACCGCTACGGTCGCAGGTTCGAGTCCTGCCTCGGGCATGGATGTGTGTGTTGTCCTTAGGTTAGTTGGGTTTAAGTAGTTCTAAGTTCTAGGGGACTGATGACCACAGATGTTAAGTCCCATAGTGCTCAGAGCCATTTTTTTCGTCCAGCGCTCCTGCTCTACGGGTCATCATGAGTGATCTGCAAGCTGCTTTCTTCTCAATGAACAGACGTGGCGCGGCCAGGCAGTCTCCTGGGCGACACGTCCCTTATGAGCTCTATGTAGGATGTCTAAATTTTGTTCAATGTTCGTGACTGAGTGCTTTAAGGCAGCCATATGCGCCCCAAACGCGTAGTTGTGATCCCTGAAACTGGTTTCGAAGTTCCTATCGCTAAAATTGATGCATGGTGGATGACCAAGGCCAGGTCTTCACAACAAGTGATATCCTGGACCCTTGTCGGTCCAGGTACATTTTTAAGTGCTCAACTAAGGCAGGCAGATGCCAACGAAGACGCTGCCCATCTGTGTGGTCTTAGACGAACGTTATGCCATTTTATTCACGCATACGTCATTGTAGAACCCCTTGATGATCACGCCACAGAAGAGCGCAGAACAGTAAAGCTGAAAGAAGAAAAGCCAACCACGTACATATTATGTGGAATGGTAACGAAATGGTTTCGAACATCCCTAGTGATTCCGCCC
Source organism: Schistocerca serialis cubense (assembly GCF_023864345.2). Lineage (NCBI taxonomy): Eukaryota > Metazoa > Arthropoda > Insecta > Orthoptera > Acrididae > Schistocerca > Schistocerca serialis. The sequence goes on from NC_064645.1 coordinate 219,145,889, forward strand.
CGTACACCAGAAGAAAAACTACTGTGCAGAGCACTTCAAAGGCGTGCGATAGTATTCAGTAGGGCTCCTGAACCACGATGTCTGTAGAGAACGGAGAAATCGTCACACGGGGCGGGGGGTGTCATTTAGTATCAAATGTTGTTGTCAATAACTTTGCAAAAACAGACATAAAGTCTGATGGGATACGGCAATCACTGGTTGTACAATGTTACTTATAATCCGTCTTGATTGCAAAAATGTTTATTCACATGACTGGTTTCGGTTCCTCTAGAACCATCTTCAGATCTGAAACAACAATGACACTAATTTACTATTTCACAAATGCAAACCTTTTTCATCCTATCCGATCAACATCAAATATAACAGAACGTACCAGCAATTTCAGTTACAGGAGTATCCCGTTCACACACATCAACCTTCATATGCTGAGTCACATTAAATTGGTTGGCAGAATGCACGTCATTTATATTAACTATAAAACTATTACCGACAAGTGGCGTCTGCCACATTTGTTACATTACATATGCACATACTCTATTAAGTAGTTTTTTCTAATTTACTATATCTCTAAAAATACTTAATTAAACACTGTACTGCCCGCATCTCGTGGTCGTGCGGTAGCGTTATCGCTTCCCACGCCCGGGATCCCGGGTTCGATTCCCGGCGGGGTCAGGGATTTTCTCTACCTCGTGATGGCTGGGTGTTGTGTGTCCTTAGGTTAGTTAGGTTTAAGTAGTTCTAAGTTCTAGGGGACTTATGACCACAGCAGTTGAGTCCCATAGTGCTCAGAGCCATTTTAGCCAAGCACTGTACTTTTCAAAATTAAAATACACAATAAAATTATCATTTTTGTTCTGTCGAAAACAAAGGGCGATTTCTATATCCATGGCGCTGGTGTAGACTTGTTTTCCTCCATGGTCCGCTTCCGTAGTTCCCGTTATTTCGGTGTTGTGCCGCGAGCCGTTCAGTCGTCTGATGTCCACCGCCGTGGGTATGAGGGCCGTGCAGGAGGGCCCCGTCGTCGGCCGTAGTGGCCGAGCGGTTCTAGGCGCTTCAGTCCGGAACCGCGCGACTGCTACGGTCGCAGGTTCGAATCCTGCCTCGGACATGGATGTGTGTGATGTCCTTAGATTAGTTAGGTTTAAGTAGTTCTAAGTTCTAGGGGACTGATGACCTCAGAAGTTAAGTCCCATAGTGCTCAGAGCCATTTTTTGTGCCCCGTCAACGACGTTAGGCGCTGTACGCATCTTACAGCTTATTCACCGTGCACCATCTCTCATCCCTCCGCTTGGACTTCAATATGCAACAGTGATCATCTCAGTAAGTCGTCATAAATAGGCGTTATGATTGAACTCACTTTGCTCGTTAAGGATTAAACTGGATCTTCCTTTTTGTGGGTGCATATTTAAACTTCTTCCAACATGTTAAGAAATCGTCCTTTATGAGCTGAATGTAGGATGTCTAAGTTTTGTTCAATGTTTGTGACTGAGTGCTTTAAGGCAGACGTATGCGCCCCAAACGCTGTTTTGTTTTGAGAGTAGGTGTGCTCCCTGAATCTGGTTTCGAAGTTCCTATCGCTAAATTTGAAGCTCCGGCACCAAATATGTAATACTAAGAATAAATTTCGGGATTCAGGTGTATATAAGATCAAATGTGATGACTGGTGTAAACAATACATAGGGCAGACTGCTAGGAACTTCGAAACCAGATTCAGGGAGCACACCTACTCTCAAAACAGAACAGCGTTTGGGACGCATACGTCTGCCTTAAAGCACTCAGTCACGAACATTGAACAGAACTTAGACATCCTTCATAGAGCTCATAAGGGACGGTTTCTTAACATTTGGGAAGAAGTTGAAATATACACCCACAAAAAGAAAGATCCGGATATAATCCTTAACGAGCAAAGCTAGTTCAATCACAACGCCTATATTAGAATTTATGACGACTTACTGAGACGATCACTGTTCCGTATAGAAGTCGAAGCCGAAGGATGAGAGATGGTGCTCAATGAATAATTGGAAGACGCGTGCAGCGCCTAACGTTGTTGACGGGGCCCTACTGCACGGCCCTCATACCCACGGCGGTGGACATCAGACGACTGAACGGCTCGCGGCCCAACACCGAAATAGCGGGAACCACGGAAGCGGACCATGGAGGAAAACAAGTCTACACCAGCGCCATGGATATAGAGATCGCCCTTTGTTTTACGAGGAACCGAAACGGGCCTGTGAATAACCATTTTTGCAGTCAACATGGATTATAAGTAACGTTGTCAATAACTTAGACCTGTTTCTCACTGTACTGCGATCTGTCGTTTACGATCGCGAATTGTGTGGGAATCAACGCTCCAGGAACGAAGGATTCTCTTGACGCCCTTTATGCTACCCCCTGAAGCCTTTTGGTGTCGGTTCTGAGAGATGGTGTGTCTGGAATGTTTTCCTCGATCATCCATAAGAGAACCGTGTGATTTCAACACTGGGAGTCACTGTTCTGACCTCAACCGCAGGGACGTCATAAGAAGGTCGACATGTGGATAAGGGAGGATGTGACGACCTTCCCGCGATGTGCAACGTCTATGGTGGTGGTGGGAAGAATTGTGGTGAAATTTGGTGCCAATGTGACACTATTAAACAAACTTACATCTCACATGAACTTGTAAACTCTGACCTTTTTCTCGCAGGTGTTGACATCTTGCAACTTGAAGCATCACTGAGCTCGGTGGTGATGACGCAAGGCACCATGCTTTTCCACCGTCATAGAGGAAGCCTTTAGGCAACTTTGAGCCAAATTTAAAAGAACTACACGGGAATGTGAGCCAATTAAGGCGTTTCGAATAAATGATCCCTTACATATCTGCACAGTGTATGTCAGACATTCCCATGACGGACGGAGCAAGGAAGACATCAAAAACAGACTAGCACTGAGAAAAAGGACACTCCTGGCCAAGAGAAGACTATTAATATCAAACATATGCCTTAATTTGAGGAAGAAATTTCCCAGAATATACGTTTGGAGTACAGCATTGTATAAAAGTGAAACACGGACTTTGGGAAAACCGGAATAGAAGAGAATTGAAGTATTTGAGATGTGGTGCTACAGACGAATGTTGAAAATTAGGTGGACTGATAAGGTAAGAAATGAGGAGGTTCTGCGCAGAATCGGAGAGGAAAGGAATATGTGGAAAACACTAAGAAGAAGAAACAGGATGATAGGACATCTGTTAAGACATCAGGGAACGACTTCTATGGTACTAGAGGTAGCTGTAACGGGCAATAACTGTAGAGGAAGACAGAGCTTGGAATACATCCAGCAGTTAACTGAGGACGTAAGTTGCAAGTGCTACTCTGAGATGAAAGAGGGTGGCACGCGAGAGGTATTCGTAGCGGGCCACATCAAACCAGTCAGAAGACTGCTGACTCCTAAGAAAAGTAAGATTTGATAACTTCTTAAAATGGTGCCTCACACGAAAACACAGTAGGAAAAGTGTCTTCAGAGTCCCATGCAACCTACCAGAGTTTGTTGGTTTAATTAAGTTTCATCCAGAGAAAACTCTGCAGGTTTAAAAAATTCTTCTAGAGACTTAAAAATCCTCACGGAAAATATGACATTGGAGAAAACTATTTGTTTTGCTGTCCATTGCAAGGTGCCAGAGTTTGTTAGTTAATTTTCACCTTATATGTCAACTACCGTAATATTTTTAAGAATGGTGTTAAAAAAGTGAAACTCGGTAGAAGTGCGATGTTATTTCTGTATCACCTTTCTCATACTACAGCACTGTTATACTATATTTCAGCTAATCAGGAACTGTTCCACTGATATCGATGGATAATTGTTGACAAAGACGAATTATGATGTTATTAAAAATAGAACTTTCTAGATATTGTATCATGCCCACTGTGTACCATAACTTTTCCTGTTCGGATATTGTTCAGGAGAATTTCTGAATACTTTCATGTAAGGTTCGTTACAGAGTGAGAGACAGGACTTGGTGTGATTTCATACCCCCGTTATCTTTACATTTGTACTGAAATGAAGATTCTAGCTCAGTAGCGGAAATGTCAACCGTGTGGGCTTTGAATCTTATTTGTAAACAGACTTCTTCCATTCACTCGCGGTACTTCCTCTTCACAAAACTACTGCCCACTTTACTCTTCGCCCTGAAGCTAGCGTCTAGTACCGCTAGGTTCTATCTAAGATTTGCTTTTATGGCGGTGTTACTTGTACGTCAACAGTGAAAAAGAGCAGTCTGAATAGGTTTACTGATGAAGAGTTGTCCGAAATGTAACTGCTGCGCGCGTTCACTGAAAGCAGTGGAAGAGCAGCATGATGGCGCCATGCAGAGCTATTTCCGCAGTGGTGACAACGACATCACAGCACTGAGGATTGTTGCATTATAATGTGTTTTGTGTTGTACTTTTTGGTGATTGCATATAACAAGTTTCTTCAGCACTATGTAACAAACTGGAAAAAATCATAATGCAACGAGACACCGGAGATACCACGAGTAGCTTCTATCAAAATACTCAGAAAACGTCACCTGAACGAGCTCCGAGATTTTGTAGGTGGATTTCTGGTTTACGCTATATAATACAGTACTTCGTATTAGACAGATTTCTTCTGGTGCAGTGATGGTCACGTTCATATCACTGAAATTGAATCCTTCACCATCAGAAGTATTTTCTTTCATAAAATCCTTAAAATACGCCATAGATGCTGTGCTTGTAACTGATATCGTTGTAGTTTTTACCCAGAATGAATGTGCGAGGGGCTTTCAGTGTATAACGCAATAACTTTTTTAGTCATCCAATTTCGATTGAAAAAATACGTCATGGAATATTCCCGCTTCAGCCTCTGCAATTTCATTAAGTTTCGACGGGGAGGGGGGGGGGGGGAGGGGAGCGGAGGGGGGGGGAGGGGGTGCTATGCGTAGACTCCAAAATCGCGTCTGTATCGGAGGTGATTTCGAAGCAGAGAGCCGTCACTGAGTTTCTTTTGACGGAAAATCAGAGCATCATAGACATTCATGGGAGTTTGTAAAATGTGACAGTGAACAAAAGCACGGTGAGTCGTTGGGCTAGGCGTCTGTAATCATCGCAACAGAGTCGCGCAAACCAGTCCGATTCCCGCCTGCTGGTCAGCATCACAACAGCTGTGACTCTTGCAATATTGGGACGTGCGGAAGTAATCAACGTATCACAATCAAACACCTCGCTGCTCAAATGGACGTCTCTGCTGCTAGTTTGCTGACACAGTCGTCCATCAGTTGGGGTACTCAAACATGAGCGCCCACTGCGTTCCTCGCCGCCAGACAGAATAGCATAAAGAGAGGAATTGCTTACCCGTTACAAGGCTGATCGTGACAATTTTTTGTGGAACATCCGCACAGGCGAAGACAATGGATTCATCACTGCGAATCGAAAACAAAACGACAATCCATGGAATGGCGCCACACCACCTATGCTCTGAAGAAGTTCAAAGCGACAGTCTCCTGGGACTCTGAAGGGGCTATTCAGTTTGATGTCCTCCCTCATGGTGCAACGAAGAGTACTCTGCTACCCTCAGGAAACTGAAGAAACGGCTTCAACGTGTTCGTCGCCACAAAATGCAAACGAACTTCTCCTTCCCCATAACAACGCAGCACCTCACACAACTCTCCAACCCGAGAGGAGGTCACAAAACTTCATTAAACTGTTCTCCCTCGTCTACTTCACAGCCCGGGTCTCGCACCTTCCGACTACCATCTATTTGGCCCAATGAAGGATGCACTCCGCGGGAAGTAATACATGGAGAAAGGGGTGATTATTGATTTAGAATGTATCTGGCTCCGACAGCCGTCAGTAGAATGGTACCTTGTGAAGACACACGTCCTACCAGTGGTGTTACGTAAGGCCGTCACACTGAACGGAGATTACGTTGAATAATAAGGTTTAGTAGGCAAAAGTGTGTGGAATTGTATGGGTTATTGGAATCTTGAATCAATACAACCTGCTTTCAGAAAAAAAGTGTTTCATTACCTAAGGAATGCCCCACCTATAAGAGATATCAAATGGAAGAAAAAACAGAAGAAGAAAAAGCAAGTTCAAAAATGGTTCAAATGGATCTGGGCTCTATGGGACTTAACTGATGAGGTCATCAGTCCCCTAGAACTTAGAACTACTTAAACCTAACTAACCTAACGACATCACGCACATCCAAGCCCGAGGTAGGATTCGAACCTGCGACCGCAGCGGTCACGCGGTTCCAGACTGTAGCACCTATAACCGCTCGACCACCCTGACCGGAAAAAGCAAGTGAACTGTTTATTATTTCCAAAATAATCACCATAACTGTTGATATTTTATCCCACTGTGACAGAAGATGATTGTACCGAGGTGTGCAATTCGACGGCCGCAAATGTCTTCCTCCAGGGCTCCAAAAGTACGGAAATCGCATGGGGAGAAATCAGAACTGCACGTAAGATGTGTAACGGCTTTCCAGCGAAATTTCTGCAGCGTACTCGAAACAGTCTTGGGTACACGTGGGAGCGCAGTTTGTTGGCAGGTTTTTCTTTTCCCAGGCTTAATGGGTACCGGTATGCTATGACGTTTCTTGTTTGCAGCCGACTGGAGTCATCATATTAGAAGTTGCCTGACTGCAATCTTACAGTAGAGAAATCACTTTAAAACCACCACGCAACTTGTCAGCTACTATCTAGTTCACTCTACTTCTATCAGGACATTTCTAGTATCTGAATATTTCCTTTTACACAGTCGTTATATGCCACGGAAATAAAGGAAAATAGTTATCATTGTGTAATATTATTGATATCAGATAGTGTGCGCTGATATGAAACTTCCTGGCAGATTAAACTGTGTGCCGGACCGAGACCCGATCTCGGGACCTTTTCCTTTCGCGGACAAGTGCTCTACCAACTGAGCTACTCAAGCACGGCTCACGGCCCTTCCACACAGCTTTAGTTCTGCCAGTACCTCGTCTCCTACCTTCCACACTTTACAGAAGCTCTCCTGCAGGTAGCTCAGTTGGTAGGGCACTTGACCGCGAAAGGCCAAGGTCCCGATTTCGAGACTCGATCCGGCACACAGTTTTAATCTGTCAGGAAGTTTCATATCAGAGCACACTCCGGTGCAGAGTGAAAATCTCATTCTGTAAACATCCCCCAGGCTGTCGCTAAGCCATGTCTCCGCAATATCCTTTCTTTCACGAGTGCTAGTTGTGCAAGGTTCGCAGGAGAGCTTCTGTGAAGTTTGGAAGGTAGGGGACGAGGTACTGGCAGAAGTAAAGCTGTGGGGACGGGATCTGAGTCGTGCTTGGGTAGCTCAGTTGGTAGAGCTCTTGCCTGCGAAAGGCGAAGGAACCGACTTCGAGTCTTGGTCCGGCATACGGTTTTAATTTTCCAGGAAGTTTCATCTATGTTATAGTTGTTGCTATGGTCTTCACTCTGAAGACTGGTTTGATGAAGCTCTATACGCTACTGTATCCTGTGAAGGCCTCTTCATCTCTGAATAATTACTGGAAGTTACTTCCTTTTGAATCTGCTTACTGAATTCATCTCTTGTCTCCTAGATTTTTTATCCTTCAGATTTGTCCAATACAAATCCGGCGATCCTTTGATATCTTAGAAGGTGAAAAATCAACCAATTACTTCTTCTAGACAAGGTAGGCTTCAAACTTCTTTTTTCCCCAATGGTTACATGATCTGCCCATCTAATTTTCAGCACTCTTGTGGGGCACCACATTTCACAAGCTTGTCTGAAATTTTTACCGTCTACGTTTCATTTTCATACAAGGCTACACTACCGACAAATAACTTCAGATAAATCTTCTTAATACTCAAATCTATATTCGATGTTAACAAATTTCTCTTCTTTAGAAACACGTTTCTTGACGTTGCCGGGCTGCATACTATATATATCCTCTTTAGTTCCGCCATCCTCATTTATTTTACTGTCCAAATATCAAAACCATCAACTACATTTAGTGTATCGTTCCCTAATCTACTTCAATCCACATCGACTAATTTAAGCCGGTCGCGGTGGTCTAGCGGTTCTAGGCGCTCAGTCCGGAACCGCAGGACTGCTACGGTTGCAGGTTCGAATCCTGCCTCGGGCATGGATGTGTGTGCTGTCCTTAGGTTAGTTAGGTTTAATTAGTTCTAAGTTCTAGGCGACTGATGACCTCAGAAGTTAAGTCGCATAGTGCTCAGAGCCATTTTGACTCATTTAATTCGAGTTTATACTGTTAATGTTGCTTTGTTTTATTTAAATTTAATATTATATCCTCCTTCCAAGAGGATGTCCATTCGATACAACTGCTCTTTAAAGTCCTGTCCTGCCTCTGTTGTCAACACCCAAAGTCAAAATTTTTCTTTCCTCCCTCTGAACTTTAGTTTCCTCTCCAATTTTGTCTTTAGTTTCTTTTATTGTTCGCTTATTGTACAGATTGAGTAACATCGGCAATACGCTACACTCCTTTATCGCTTCCTTCTCAAACACTGCTCCCCTTTTACACCGCCGACTGGTTTCTCTAAAAGTTGTGTATAACCCTTTGAGCCTAGTATTTTATACCTGGTACATTCAGAATTTGAAAGAGTGTGGTCTACTCGATATTGTCAAAAGCTTTCTCCAAATATAAAAACGCTATTGTCGTAGGTCTGCATTTCCTTAGCCTATCTCCTAAGAGAAGTCGTATGGTCAGTATTGCCTGGCGTATTCTTACATTTCTCCGAATCCGAAGTGGTCGGCTTGTACCAGTTGTCCATACTTGTGTAAATCATTCGTGTAAGTATACTGCAACCTTGACTTATTAAATTAATAGTTCGTTAATATTCACTCCTGTTGGCACATACTTTCTTTAGAACAGGAATTACTGCATTCATCCTGAAATAAAGCGTTTTTCGCCATTCTCATACATCTAGCGCACCAGTTTGAATAATTTATCCAGGTCCCATCTCCTTCATTTCTTACAGTTTCGCAATTTATTTAGTTTTCATGTACAGTGTATAGCCCATAAATTGCGGCCAGAGTCCGAATCTCCCCCAGATATGCCTTACAATTAAAAATGTGGCTTGAAAATCTCTCTCTTACCATCGTATATTCAATCCGAAACCTTCCTGTGGCTCCAGGAGTCTTCCAATTACACAACCTTTTTCCGCCATTCTTAAACCAAGTGTTAAGAGATGATTAAAATGTGTTCTGCAAAATTCCATCAGGCGATGTGTCGACATGATTTAATTTTTTCGTTTCAGTCTGTTGTACTAGCAGTCAATAAAGTACGGTATGTCAAGGAAAACGGTGATACTTATCGTTTCATTATAACTAAACTCTATTTTGATGAACACGTTCTAGAAAAAATCCGTACTGTGTCCAGCCATGCAAGTATTCGTACAGAGACAGCAAAGATGATCGATGCATCGTTGACGGAAAGCACGGCCTGGGCGCGCCAGAGGTTATCCTGGGCGAGATGGCCGCTAGAAGAGCAACCGACGGTCACGAGATCCTCTATTTTAATTTTTAAGAAATTTACAGTAGCACCCTACATTTGTCTGAGGTAATGGTTCATCTGTGGTGCTGAGGGGGTTTTGAGGCAGTTATTATTGAGGAGCCTAAGAGATCGTGAGCGTGAGTCAGTAAGGTGCATACAAGTTACTGCATGTGATTTATGATACGTTTACAAGTATCGTTAACCATACCTACCTAGATCAAATTGGGTCGACTATTTCGTCAATGTAGAATTTTCTGCAATATTGCTGAAAAATAATAGGAATTATGTTTGAAATGCAAGTTTTGGAGATTGCAGTAACTGACCTAGGGCATGATGAGTATACTCATTTTGTGCAGACCGTCACAGTCGTGCTCATCGTATTTTGTGCGATACTTGACGAAAGGTCAGATGATTTTAAGTTGACACGGGCTTAGTCAAGAGTTGCTTGTACGTGTGTCACCATTTGACTGCAGAATTCGTCAGTCGTTAAAGTACGATGACACTTAAGTTTCGACTTCAGTAATTTTGTCTGAAGTGGTTGTGTTGCCTATGATATTTTTTGGTGCACACGCTAGTGGAGTTAGGTGAGGTAAATGGTTAATGGAGACTTATGAAGGCAAACTTTAAGGTGGGGGAGTGTCAGCCGCGACTGTAAATTTTTGAGCAGTAACGTTTTTGTGTATGTAGAGTAATTACTTATTGACCATTAATCGCTGAGCTTTTTTTGAGCGGCGAATCAACCACAGGAAAACACGGATGGGAGGTGGAGTATTGTAGACAGCGCATTTTGTCCGTAAGTATTGTTAGTGACGTAACCATTGAGACCACACTGCCCTAGCTGAACCATTTCATAGCGCAAACTCCAGCTGATACCATTACCTCTGTGGTAAAACTGATGAATGACAATTGTTTTTAGGATTTAGTAGAGGGTACGTGAGAGAGCAACATCTGAAGACGCTGATATTTTGAAAATCTGAAATTTAAGTTGAGGTTTAAAGTTGCATGGGGGCTTAATTATTATTTTAATGCAAATATTTTTTAATTTTAAAATTTTAGCGCTGTAGTTGTCCGATTACGAAGTCTCGTAAACGGTTGGCCCTGACTAATTTTAGTACGCAATCTGACTGCATAGAACAACAACAAACAATGAAAGAAAATTTCCGTTAATACAATTAATTAAGTCCCCAGCAACTATAAAACCTACGAAACCAAAACACAAGTGTAACTGTTCTGTGTGTGGAAGTGTGATTCAACGTACACATCTGGCACGGTTCTTCTTCAACAAGACAAGAAATTTTAAATACCATTTACACTGAAGTAATTAAAAAAAATAGAAATACTATAATTGCACAAGAAAACCAGAATTACACTATAATACAAGGACACAAGCCAGATGCTTTGTTGACTGAACCTGTAATGACGCATTATTTACGACATTAAAATAATGAAAAAAAAACAGGGAATTTGTTACCTTCATATATATTGACGAAAAGCACTCTGATCATTACAATACCTCCATTAGAACAACATCTGCTGTCTATCCCATCAAACAACTGCATAAAACATGGAACAAGCACTCTCCACTACGACTTCTCGACAAGAACTTTTCACTACGACATCTCAGCAAGCACTGACTACTACCACATCTCGACCAGAACTGCCCACCGCAACTCCTCAATAATCACTGCCTACTACGAGTCCTCGACAAGCACTGCCAGTGGAGGCGGCGGAATAAAACTCTTTGGCGCAATCTCTGGCGCTGTGGCTCAGTGTAGCCACCTTTCAAAGTGATCATGGCACCTAGGATTTATTTTCAGGTTTTTTTGTATTGTTCCTCTCGCTTTGAGTGGGTTTATTAGTTTTTTGCAGTCACTCATCCACAATCGACGTTTGGTCATTGTAAAGCATTTACATTCAAAAAAAAAAAAAAAAAAAGATAAATAAACTTTCATTCGTTGAAAATAAATTTTAGTCCCCGGGCTACCGTTTACCCACTACGAACTTTCAGTGACTAATTGTAAAAAAGAAAATAATTTAAAAAGGAAAGTAGTAGTTATAGATCTGACATCTAAGAAGTAGCATAAGCAAGCTCAAGTCACGATAGGATCCAGATAATTGAACTGAGTATAGTTAAAACCAAAGATGCTCATTTTCGAAGACTAGCGTCTCATAACTTAAGGCATTAAAACAATTTCATAGGAGGCCGGCACTGAAACATTACGATTCATTAAATACTAGAACAAACTTATTTAGGTTGTCTTAGTAACAGTTTTTATCTCTGGATTTGGATGTCAGACTTTGAGAATACTTTAATTCTGACACCCGGGTTCCCGGGTTCGATTCCCGGCGGGGTCAGGGATTTTCTCTGCCTCGTGGTGACTGGGTGTTGTGTGATGTCCTTAGGTTAGTTAGGTTTAAGTAGTTCTAAGTTCTAGGGGACTGATGACCATAGCTGTTAAGTCCCATAGTGTCAGAGCCATCTGAACCATTTGAACCAATTCTGACACGTTTCAACACTTTCGATTAATACTTGTTTTGTAAATAAAACTACGTTTTCCTTCTGCTAGTTGCTTTATTTATCCCATACGCGTTTCGCATTCTCCTGTTCTAAGGCATCATCAGTGGGATCTATAACGATACAGTTTTGTTAGTTGTAGATTATAACAGGAGAAGGCGAAACGTGTATGGGATAAATAAAGTAGCTAGCAGCAGGAAAAGGCAGTTTTATTTACAAAACAAGTATTTATATGCTTGCTGCGGAGGATGGCCACACAAACAAACTTGACTTTCGATTAAGCATAGAATTACTTATTGGTCAAATAGTCGCTCGTGCAGAGTTTCAAGGAATCTGTGTTCTTGTGAGAGGTTGGATAGAATTCTATTTCGTCTCCCACAAGTAATTATCAAACTTATTTAATTTACATTTTTTTTATCGCTTTTCTCCAGTAGTTGGACGGAGTGCTGCCTGAACGTTTTAACAGGACTAATTACGTGGACACTCGTGGGTTGAAATTCTTCCACAGTGCAGCGCTTTTTCTATCACTCCTTTCCCTTCAAACCATATTCTCCTACTATTTTTCCTTGTCTTCCTTTTCCTACTACCGAATGCCAGTAGCCCACCATATTTAAATTTTCCTCTTCCTTAACTATTTGATTAATTTATTTTATATCAAACATCTTTTCCATCTATTCATCATCTGCGGGCCCAGCTGGCGTATAAACTTGAATTATTGTGGTGGGTGTTGGCATCGTGTCTGTTTAAGTTACGACAGTGCGTTCATTATTCTGTTCATACTAGAGATCCACATCGTTGTTCTCTTATTCATTATTAGACTGACACCTCCATTACTCGCATTTGACTTTGTACGTATAACCCTGTACTCACTTGACCGGAAGTGCTGTTCATTCTGCAGCTAGCTTCACTGGTTCCCAATGTATCTGACGTCAGCATATCCATTTCCCATTTTAAATTTTATAACCCACCTGCCGATATATGGATCTAACATTCCACGCTCCGATCTGTAGATTGCCAGTTTTGTTTTTAATATACAAAGGATTAATACACGGTTGTTAATATGGACTGTCGATTTTACTGAGAATGTCGAGAGTGCGATCCATGTCTATGCATTGTGCGAGTTCAGCTTCAGTTATAAACAGATCTTCCAATTCTCTAGAGTCCACTCCTGTGACGCCTTGCGAAACCGGGAGGATATGCCTACGTCTCTCTTGGAATTCGTTAAAGCTAACAGCTTGCGTGTCCTTATACGCCAAATGATGCTTGGTAGTTATGACGCAGCCACTATCGAAGAATCATCAGACGAGTTATCAACGAGTGCACAGTCGAAACACAGTCACAGTTCAGTGTGGTTGTGTCTAAAATGAACTTTCTTACAAATCCGTGTCATGAGGTATGAAGCAAACTACAAAGAAAATAATGTGAGCTGTTGCTCTTTCCCTTATGGAGACTCCTATGTTTACATGGGAAACCAAAGAGAAATAATAGTCATTAGTGTGGCTGATGTGATCCCTCCGAAGAATCAGCAGTCCAAACACTGAAACAGGATGAACACACAGTGCAGCATATATATGGTTCCTGTGTTTTGTCCGAGTATTTATCTTACAGCCAAGTACAACGCCGGAAAAAAATGAAACACAGTCAAGGATTGTGCTCAATGGCACCAGAATATAATGCGTGCATACTGGTGGGTTGTAGTGTTAGAAATTCATTTATCACGGTCATTGGCGATCATATGGCGTTCAAGGGGCCTGTCCGTGCATTCTCTGTTTTTACTCTGTATGCAGTAACTGTGCTGAATTTGGAGGTGAAGAGCAGTGGCAACGTTCATTGTATGGTACAACGATGCCCAACCATGGGTACGTACTCTAGACGAGCAGCTTCAGCCATCTGAACGGGGAAATTGGATGGACGTACAGGCGGATTGGTGCATTTGTTGCATACAGTGTACCAGTAGTGTGTCGCTGCTCTCAACAGTTGTCTGTGGAAAATTCCAACACCTGTAGACCAGATTCTCGATATCTACGTAATACAGACGCACTCGGGATCGATGCATTGTGCGAGGAGCGGTGGGCGAGAGACGATTATTAAGGAACGAAGTCCGGGTACATGCTGCAATTTCTGTGTCATCAGGAACATTGGGAACCGTCTGCTTGCAGCAGGCTCAAGATCACGTTTGCCTGTGGTCGAGCTACCCCTGACACCATGAGATCGAAACACATGGCTACTCTGGTGTTGTGAAAGATTTGACTGGGAAGTGGAACGGCGCTTCGTTGTCTTCAGTGATGACAGTGGGTCCCGTCAGTTTGCGAGTGATGGACCCACTCGTCTAGGGCGTTGACCTGGTAAGCTGCCCCCTCCGCATTCCAGCGTGTGTTTGTCCACGACACAGGTCCCATCCCAGGCTTCGAGATATTCAAGGCCGTCAGTGACAACTCGCGGCCACATTTGGTGCGTATACAAAGTAAGCAGTGCCTACTATTTTGCACAGATTGTTATCTCCGTGTTGGCGCTATTTACTCGACAGGAAGGTGATGTGCTTCTTGAGCAGGACAATGCATGGCCACATGTGGCTGCGGCGACGCGATGTGGTCTTGGTGGTGTAGAACAACAGCTCAAGCCACCAAGAACACCAGATCTTTAGCCAGTGGGATACGCATTGGACATGACGAAGTGAGAACTTACTCGTTCTCCAAGTCTTGCAAGAACCATTGCCGCATTACATTATCTTTCATTTGGACAGAATTTTTTTAACATACACTCCTACAATTACCTTGTCCTTGATGGTGTTGCATTCTTTCCAGGCAGTGTGAAATTAAAAATATTTTCCTATTAAAGATGGAACTGAACACTTCCACGAAGTAAATATCACTGCACTGGAAAAATAACAGAAGGTTCCTATATTATTTACATACTTGCGACATAATGTTGTATGTCAGGAGTTGACTACCTGGTGGAAACAGGCTACAACACAATTCTTACGAAATTATTTTGGGAGACGACATAACACGATCAACTCTTAGACGCTAAAGACCTCCATAATGTCATAACGCTACTAATGACGGGTTCAGTTAATGTACCCGACCACGTGATGGTACTATTGTGTGAGAATTAAAAGTTCGGGCGATGTTGCCAAGCGTTTAATCGTGTGGGCCCGACAACTACAGCTCGAAACCTAGCAGTAAGACACCAATTTTAGCGCTAGGTTTGAATTAACTGGTCCAAATAAACTAAGTTTAGCTCAGTTAATTTCCGTACGATTTTGCATGTTACACAGTTTTACTAGAAAACAAATTTGCAATCACTGTAATACTTTATTTCGAAACGTTATCTTCTTCCTGGATGAAAAGTGTTATTACATAAGGAATTTGCCTTCAGTGGAACGCTTTATTTCGAAACTGGCTGTTTAAACAGAATGGATATGCTGTTACCTCTCCTGGGCTTTCCAGATACCCGGTTTAGCATTTGCTAACGGAGTGCTCTTGCTTTTCGTTATGCTGACGCTAACACACCGCCAGACTGGCACGAGCGCTTTTACTTGCGCGACCAGCCGTTCCTGCCGTCGAGCAAGCAGCTTACCCGTGGCGTCCGTCGCGTCGCGAGTTCCAATGTTGGACACCGGAGGCTTATAATGGCGGCGCTGTGAACACGGGAATTCGCTTCCAGCCTAACTATCGAATCGTGTATCATGTTTTAGTCAATGCCGACGGCCGTTCCTCCTACGGGGCCCCACTCAAGCTGCCACTCTGCCCAAGATAATTTCCATCACGTTTCCGTCAGGACATGACAACGGCCTGGCCGAAAACATGACTACAGCGTGTTGAAGTGTGTGTATGAAAAAATTGCCCCTTCTACTTTTCGAGCTCTTTTTTATTTTACGAATGCTTAGATATTGCCTGAATAACTGTGCACAGATACCCAATACAGACTCATAACGACGGTATAACGTTTTTCTTTGATTTTCAGCTCTGTTGTCTGTCACAGCTCTAGCCATCCAATGTCTGTTGACTGCAAACACATGCCATCACCAAGTTACTTAGGGGAGGAAGAAATATAGCCGAGATCGATAAAAAAAATTTATTGTAGATAACTGGTTTCGGTAAATCGAAGTACCATCTTCAAAAAGATTATTATAAACATCTATTGACATTTATATATCTTTCCACTGAATTTCCAGATACATAAACGTGAAATGAGCGATGCATTCGCACGTCAATATTAAAATTACTTTGTACATCACAATTCGCCAAAATATCGTTCTCATAACATAACATGTCATGCCCACCAGGGCGCCACAAGACTGTCAGCAGCCAATTCATGAGACGAACTGAGTACAAGCTCGGCTAAGAAGTTGTTCTCCTAAGTAATCACTACAGATCGCACCTAAGAACTCAATTGAGTAAACTTGTAAGGAAAGGTAATTGTTTCAGCTTTTCCTTTGGTTCCCACAAACCGTTTCCGATAGTTATTGATCAAAATCTGACATAAATTTTTCAGCCTCCCTGAACATCAATTATCATTACGCCATTCTTTTACCGATTCTAGAAAGGACTCTGTTTTAAATTTTTCGCCGACCGGGGTGGCCAAGCGGTTCTAGGCGCTTTAGTCCGGAACCGCGCTGCTACTACGGTCGCAGGTTCGAATCCTGCCTCGGGCATGGATGTGTGTGATGTCTTTAGGTTAGTTAGGTTTAAGTAGTTCTAAGTTCTATGGGACTGATGACCTCAGATGTTAAGTCCCATAGTGCTCAGAGCCATTTAAATTTTGCGGGTGATGGTAACACGCTGCAATACACCTCGTCTAACTGTAAGTTCCTCGAACAAGTGAAACCCGATGGCTAGCCTTAGCTACAAATTTTTATGGCCGACACAGGACACACTACGATATATTTTGGGTCTAACCCAAACCCCATTTTTGAAATTAGTTAAATATCTCGAATGAAAAACAGCCCACAGTTGCACTAAATTATTTTTATTTTAAGCCTTGACTATGGTTTGTGCTATAATAATATAGCCTTCTTTAGAGGTCCTAAAATTATCAAAAGAACCATCTAGACCAGTGATACAATCTACAAATAAAAACTACGTACGTGTTAACATATTACTTACATACAAACTAAAAAATGACAAATGTCTTAGCCCAGCGTCTGCGTCAAGACCAATAAAATAACAGACATAAGCCAGTTTCGAATATATGTAAAATTACATATGGCACCGATGTCCTCCGCCACTGCCTCTGTTACACTGGGCGAACGGTCGTCAAATACCCTGCACCCCGTGCACCATAGGTGGCGCTCACCACAGTGAGCTACGTCGCACCGTTTATCAGACAACTAGTCAATATGTTCGACAGTAAATTAATAACAACCCTACATGTGCAAATAAAGGAGCATATACCATTAATAAGAATTTCCAACAGATAAAATACTGTTGCATACGATCATTAGAGTGGTAGAATATTAACACTTTCATATAACAAAGTTTGTCGTATCACAATTTGATGCATGATTCAGAAACGAGACTATCATATGCAAATATAACTTCAGCTTACATTATACGCTGTAATAGCTTATAGGGCTGATTCTACCAGCCAATCGTAGTCGTTATACATAGCCACACTGCCAATGGTTCACATTAGTTCTACGACTAGCACCCTATTGCGTGAGTGCGCTAACATGATACAAGACAATTTGTAACGGTTGCTGTTGCCGCTGCCGTAATGAAAATAATTAATTAAAAGTCTTAACTATTTTTGAACCTTAAAACATTATTGAAACAGTTGTATTATCCACTACACATGACTTCACATTACCAAAATTAATGTTGATGTTCCAGCAGCAAAACAAACCTACTTTTCTTCGCATATGTATTTTTTCACGCGCTGTATAAAAAGCTGCGTCAAAATTTGAGCAGTTTCTCCCGACGCTTCATCGAAATTTAAAAGTTCAACTTGAAGTACCTCCTCCATACTGAAATACCTTACAACAATCGCAACCAGTTATACTTCACTTATTTCTGAGTTACGTTTTGCAAAGAACGCAACACATTCTCAAATAAAAATGCCTCAGTTTTCATTCTAGCAGATGAGGATTTTTGGTCGTACACTTTTTAACGATTTTACATGTGCAGCACTTACGGTTCTCTGGTTTCACCTGAGCTTTAATGTCACCCTTTCCTTTATGTGCAACAGAAAGGTCTCCAGTACATAGTGATCAATATACGCATTCATTGTTATTGCCATTACACAATTTCAAAAATTTGTATTTCGGTAGCAGGTTAACATCAGACATACATTTATCTTTTTCATTGCTAAACTATGAGACGAAAAACAGAGATGAAATGATCACAAAGGTATTTCACTCGAGAACAATATAATCGCTTTGGCCCTTCTGTGTCGCCAAACGACTAATGGTTCCAGGTATAGAAGTATGAAACCGGAATTTCGCTATAGATCGTGCTAACCGTCAGTCTAGGGCCCGTAAGACCACGTCTGCAGCGCATGACCCAAGTTCCGTACATCGGTATCTATTTCAAACCCGTAAACATGTCGAGTTTTATGCCTACGTACTACAATTTGCGGATAGCATAGGTTTTCTGTTATCATTTGAAGAAAACTGCTGCAGAATCACATCGAATGCTTGTCGAAGCTTTCGGCGAATATGCTCTTGGGAAAACACAGTGGTTCAAAAAATTCAAAAGTGGTGATTTTGAAGTGAGAAACGACGAGCGTGGGAAACCATGGAAAAAGTTGGAAGACAAAGAATTACAGGCCTTACTCAATGAAGATGATACTCAAACTCAACAGGAACTGGCGGAAAAATGTAATGTAACGCACAAAGCCCTTTCTCTTCGGTTGAAAGTTATGTCACAGGTGCAAAAAGTGGGAAAATGGGTTCCGCATGAACTAAACGAAAGACAGCAAGCGAATCGAAAGACCATTTGTGAAATACTGCTCGCCAGATGCAAAAGAAAGTGGTTTCTCCATCGAATAGTGACAGGTGTTGAAAAATGGTTATATTTTGAGAATCCTAAGCGTCGTAAATCATGGGTGAATCTTGGCAAACCATCGACATCGATTGCAAGATCAAAGCGCTTTGGAAAGAAGACAATGCTCTTCGTTTGGTGGGATCAGAAGGACGTCATCTACTATGAGCTGCTAAAACCTGGCGAAATGGTTAACACTGATCTCTATCAATAGCAAATGATCAATTTAAATAAAAACGATCAGAATATGGATAAAGGCAACACAGAGTCATATTGCTCCATGATAACGCCCCATGACACACAGCAAGGCGGGTCATCGAAACGATCGAGGCGTTCAGTTGGGAAATACTAGGGCACGCGGCTTATTGTCCAGACTTTGCTTATTCTCCAGACTTGCAGCACTGGGACACGCTCTCGCTGAACAACACTTTAATTCGTATGAAAATGTAAGAACATGGCTCGCTGACTGGTCCGCTTCAGAAGGAGAACTGCTTTTTCGCGTGGCATTCATAGCCTGCGGAAAAGATGGAAGAAATGTATAGAAAACAATTGAGATTATTTTGAAGAAAATTTTGTTTATCAGTTTCAAATAACAGACGTGTAATTATTCCAATCAAATTCCAGTTTCGTACTTCTACATGTGCTAAGTGAAACAGTTATGAGCGGACCAGTAGCCACGCATCCCCGTCGACATCAGCGCTTGCTGTAAAGTCGTCTCAGAGAGGCACAGCCGTAATAGAATGTTTAAAAATGCTGTGTCTAATAGATAGCTCTAAAATTTAAAAAAAAATTCTCACCAGTCGTAACAGTCTGAAACATCGGACATTTTTGCAACCACGGACATTATCCAGTACAGCACTAGAAAACCAGGACGGTCCAGGCTAGTTTCGGACACATGGAAAGCCTACGAATGGCCGAAATTCAGTGCCCTAAAGGCTTTTTTTCTAAATTCAGGTGAAAAACAGTTTGCATGTTAAATTACAATACATGAAACAAATTTAATGTGATTCAGTACTATGGCCCCAGTTTTGTGTGGAAAAATCGAAGTATGCCAGGACTTGTAAGAGAACGAAGAAGGAAATAACAGTTCAACGTCCCACCAACAGTGCTGTGAGTAGAGATAGAATACCACCTTGGATTACGAAAGGATGGGGAAGAAAATCGACCACACCCTCTTCAGGAAACCATCCCGGCGTTTCCCTGGAGCGATTTAGGGAACTCACAAAAAAACTAAATGTGGATGGCCGGACAGGGATTTGAACCGTCGTCGTCGCGAGTGGGAGCCTAGTGTGCTAACCACTGCGTCAGGTCCTTCGCTCTACGCCAATTTAGTCGCATCAGGGTTATTTACACATCTTTTTCAACAATCCCAGATATTTGAAAAGGGCTCATGGTGTGTGTTTCCTTGCACGATTTTATTAGGGAGGTGTGAAGCTGGAGCATAGTGGAACATCGTCGGAAAGATAGGATGTATTCGCTCCACGACAATGCCACGAGTGCATATCATCCGTCGTGTCATTGGCAGTTATTTATTTTGAACGTAAACTGGGCCACACTCACGCGTGCGCAATGATTTCTCTCTCTTCTTAAACGGATTTTACTAGTTGTAGCCCAAGAAGCAGAATTCGCCTGCGAAAGAGCTCGACGGTATTACGACTCTGGCGCTACTCTGTGGAGACTAAATTTTCGCGTTATGTTAAGGTAATGAAGAGACTCACTTTTGTGTTAAGTTTGATGAGAGAGCACACGTACCAGAGTTAGTTTCAATCTGTGTAATATGGCTTTTCTTGCCGGCAGCCATTAGTCGTTGTTGGAAGTTAATTCGCTTTCAACGACGCATACAGTCTTAGTTAATATTTCATTCCAAACTGATATAAAATGAAGAATATATCAGGTTGGTGCCTAAGTTCGTAATGCTTTTGTTTTGCATGTTGATATTCCAATTACTGCGGGTTTATTTATCGATTGTTATTTTTTTATTTGTAGTTCACTGTTTACTTTGAGTTCACGAATCGACATTTTGTCGTTTGGAGAGAGTGAGAGATGCCGCGGAGGCTAGAAAATGGAGTGCCAACTGGAGAAATCGGAAAATTTCCGACAGATTCTTCTCTTTGAGTTCAATCGAGGGGTGACAGCAGCTGAGGCCACCAGAAACACTCCACCGTGTACGGGGATAATGCCACTGGACAGAGGAAGGCAAGAAAATGAGTTTCTCTTTTTAATGAGGATCATTATCATTTTGACGTTTGTGGCTCTTCACGTTCAGGACGACCATTAGTGTCTGATGACGATCGTTTAAACGCATTAATCGACAATGATCCACCTCAGTACTCAGTCCACCACCGTACGACATTTGCATGGAATGGGGATGGTTCATAAATCGGGTTTATGGAGACCCCATCCTCTAAGCCAAAATCACAAAAACCAGCGGGTGGCCTTATTCATCATTGCTTGCTCGTCAGCCGTCGGCTCTTGAACAACACTGACCATTCCTATCATATATCGTTACTGGTAACATAAGGAACAGAAAGGAATGGTTAAGCCCAAATAAAGCAGCAAATATCTGTGCGCATCCACAAAAGATATTACTCATCTGGGGTAACAGCGATATTTGATGTACAACGAATTGTTTTCCCGTGTTGTAACATTCACTGGTGGCATTTATTGTCAACAAAGGAAAAGTCTTGCAGGCGCAATCCAAGAACAACGACCAGCAAGACTGCTTGAAATGATGCTACTTCAAGAGATATCCCATCTGCATTCGGCTATTCTGACAAGAAAAACTATTCAGGAACTGGGTTGGGAAGCATTCACCTTATTCACCTGAGATTGTGCCCTCGGATTTACAACTGTTCTCCTTTCTGAATGGCTCGACGAGTTTTTCGAGTCAAAACTATGTGATTTCTAGAGCTACGAAGTCAGAACGTTACCCAGTGTTGGCAGACTGTTGTAAATAGTGAAGAAGAATGTATTATTGATGACTAAAGTCACTGTTATTAAACTTTAGGAAAGCCGCTGCTAACTTATGCATCAACCCAATATTTTCTTAGTCGAAAAGGTATAAAAGAGTTTACTTCCATAGACTGAGACGTTGCTATTGTGGCTATAGACTACATCAATAGAGTTTTCAGAACGATGTTTGCCAGGTGCTTCAAATGTCAAATCTGCACGCACCATCATTTACTCTGTGGGAAACATTGTAGTCCCCCTTTCTGATTTATGAAATCCTGCGATGTCATGAAGAATGTCCAAATCTTCTATGAGGACAAGTCAAGAAAATTTATAAATTACAGGTGATCGAGAGGAGTTGCTGCTGAACTACGAGATCTTCGGAAACCAGAATGGTGACTTCTAGCAAGTTATGCTATCTTTTAGTTTCAACGAAAACAATCCATCATTCACGATATCAATGCAATTTAAGTGAAGAGTAAAGAAGGACTTTAATTATAAACTAAACTCTAAAGTGAATTAGCAACTGCAAAAACAATATTAGTGAAAAAAAGTAAATTTTTGAAAAAAAGTACTGTATACACACTACATGATGAAGTGTAGGATACATAGATTAATATTAAAATCAGCTATACCTGTTGGATAAATTTTTACAATACCTTAAGTAGTTGTAAATGCACCATGTCCGATTTTTAAAAATTTTGTGGACTTACCTCGTTATTCCAGGACGAACATTTTTAACGAACATTCTAATACCAAAATTCGTTTACGTCAGCAAAATGTGCTTTATTATATAAATTTAAAATACAGTATTACTTCCAGGATGCCTTTACACTTCGTGTGATTTTTTTTTTTTTTTTGCAAAGAGGCATTGGCAAAAAAGTTAATGCACGCACATAGTGTATGAATTAACTGAAGATATCACAATGTAAATCGCGATATTATGACCTAAATTTCGTATTTCACTTAACAGAATAACATGGATGAACAGTAGAGAAAGGTTATTTTAAACAATATATTTGTCTGTTAATCATCTCTAGGAATGCCCACGGAAGGGCACTGAGCCAGTTCCAGATAAAAGGCTTTGTGTTCTTCAGGAATATACTAAATTAGTTGTCCAACATCTTTCAGTCTTTTGACATTGAGTGCAGCTTTTTTATTATACCTCATTCTGTCTGTAAAGACTGTCGCAATGAGTAGCGGTATTTTATGAGAGTATCAACATGAGAGTGACACTCAGCTTTCATACAAATATTCCACTGTGTTGCAGACTCATAAATGAGGACACTGTGAATTTGGCTTTGTTGTTACGGTCCACACACACTTCTCATATCTGTCGTCAGACACCGAGCGAGGTGGCGAAGTGGTTAGCACACTGGACTAGCATTCGGGAGGACGACGGTTCAATCCCGTCTCCGGCCATCCTGATTTAGGTTTTCCGTGATTTCCCTAAATCGCTTCAGGCAAATGCCGGGATGGTTCCTTTGAAAGGGCACGGCCGATTTCCTTCCCCATCCTTCCCTAACCCGAGCTTGCGCTCCGTCTCTAATGACCACGTTGTCGACGGGACGTTAAACACTAATCTCCTCCTCCTCCTCGTCAGACAAACAGGATCGGTTACGAAATCGGGGCCACCAATCATTGTATTCAAAAAGCCCTTATGTGTTAACAAACTGTACCTTGCATATGACCATATATTCGATGTATTTGTTCAAAGAATATTTTCTGTCTTGTTTTCGTATCAACTGTTTTATGGAAGGATTTGTACGATCACACGACAAAAATGAATGACCAAGCACAAAAAAAAAGGTGCTGGAACACATCTTTGAATCTGCCAAAACTTACAAGGCAGATCAATAGCTGATCCACTACGTTGCTCTTGTTTTGTGCTGGGCACCCATCAGAGAACAGGTATAATTCAGTAACACATTTACGAATCTCTAAGTTAATGTATTCAAGCAAAACTGAACATATTTCGTTAAGTTCTTTGTGGGCAGTACGTTCGTGATACAGATGGAGATTGGACTCGTTGCTTTTTAGGTCTGTAATGCAACGTGTATGAACGTTAAGTTGACGCAAATAAAATTCTTCCTGTGACGGGAGTTTAGGAGTGTAAACATTTTACATGTAATCGAAAATTAATCTCACCACATGCTCATTTTCTGCACACTTCCTCTGTACTGCATTCATCTTTAAATTCGCTGTTTTACTCCTTATTTTATGTACCATTAGTTCCGTTACAGCTACACGCTTTGCAGTATCGTGCAATAATGAACTCTTAATTGTCATTGTGACCCACAAGAGCAGCAAATATAAATTTGCAGCTACCCAAAACGTAAATTAACACCGTCACTAAACGTCTTTAAATATATTTCATATGACGCTTTGGTATGCAGATGTAACTTCGTGAACGGTTCGTACATAGTTTTTACAGACAACTCTGCCTCTAAGTAATACACTTTTTAGCTAGAGTAATGCGAAATCTCATACTGGATGTTTTAATACAGGGTGTTTCAAAAATGACCGGTATATTTGAAACGGCAATAAAAACTAAACGAGCAGCGATAGAAATACACCGTTTGTTGCAATATGCTTGGGACAACAGTACATTTTCAGGCAGACAAACTTTCGAAATTACAGTAGCTACAATTTTCAACAACAGATGGCGCTGCATGTGATGTGAAAGATATAGAAGACAACGCAGTCTGTGGGTGCGCCATTCTGTACGTCGTCTTTCTGCTGTAAGCGTGTGCTGTTCACAACGTGCAAGTGTGCTGTAGACAACATGGTTTATTCCTTAGAACAGAGGATTTTTCAGGTGTTGGAAATCCCACCGCCTAGAACACAGTGTTGTTGCAACAAGACGAAGTTTTCAACGGAGGTTTAATGTAACCAAAGGACCGAAAAGCGATACAATAAAGGATCTGTTTGAAAAATTTCAACGGACTGGGAACGTGATGGATGAACGTGCTGGAAAGATAGGGCGACTGCGTACGGCAACCACAGAGGGCAACGCGCAGCTAGTGCAGCAGGTGATCCAACAGCGGCCTCGGGTTTCCGTTCGCCGTGTTGCAGCTGCGGTCCAAATGACGCCAACGTCCACGTATCGTCTCATGCGCCAGAGTTTACACCTCTAGCCACACAAAATTCAAACGCGGCAATCCCTCAGCGCCGCTACCATTGCTGCACGAGAGACATTCGCTTAGTGCACAGGATTGATGACGGCGATATGCATGTGGGCAGCATTTGGTTTACTGACGAAGCTTATTTTTACCTGGACGGCTTCGTCAATAAACAGAACTGGCGCATATGGGGAACCGAAAAGCCCCATGTTGCAGTCCCATCGTCCCTGCATCCTCAAAAAGTACTGGTCTGGGCCGCCATTTCTTCCAAAGGAATCATTGGCCCATTTTTCAGATCCGAAACGATTACTGCATCACGCTATCTGGACATTCTTCGTGAATTTGTGGCGGTACAAACTGCCTTAGACGACACTGCGAACACCTCGTGGTTTATGCAAGATGGTGCCCGGCCACATCGCACGGCCGACGTCTTTAATTTCCTGAATGAATATTTCGATGATCGTGTGATTGCTTTGGGCTATCCGAAACATACAGGAGGCGGCGTGGATTGGCCGCCCTATTCGCCAGACATGAACCCCTGTGACTTCTTTCTGTGGGGACACTTGAAAGACCAGGTATACCGCCAGAATCCAGAAACAATTGAACAGCTGAAGCAGTACATCTCATCTGCATGTGAAGCCATTCCGCCAGACACGTTGTCAAAGGTTTCGGGTAATTTCATTCAGAGACTACGCCATATTATTGCTACGCATGGTGGATATGTGGAAAATATCGTACTATAGAGTTTCCCAGACCGCAGCGCCATCTGTTGTTGAAAATTGTAACTACTGTAATTTCGAAAGTTTGTCTGCCTGAAAATGTACTGTTGTCCAAAGCATATTGCAACAAACGGTGTATTTCTATCGCTGCTCGTTTAGTTTTTATTGCCGTTTCAAATATACCGGTCATTTTTGAAACACCCTGTATGTTCCTCAGTTATGGATAGCTCCTCCTATGGCGTTTGATTCAATTAGCTTATCCTCTTCTGTCATATAATTCAACAATATTTTTTCACACAGTTAAGAATTCGACGCAAACGTTAATTTTCAATGCAAAAAGGCTGTCTGCTGGCTTCGACTTGCCTAGCATCCAAAGTTAACACGTTCTAAGTAGGCTGTTTAGGTATTTATGTTCGTAACGCCACGTAGCGCTCTATATGAAAATCACTGACTGTGCTGTGTACAGTCTGTGGCTGGTTGGCACTGTTGGAATATTCGCTATTGTAGTGTTGGGCAGTTGGATGTGAACAGCGTGTAGCGTTACGCAGTTGGAGGTGAGCCGCCAGCAGTGGTGGATGTGGGAAGAGAGCTGGCAGAATTTTGAGAGCGGACGATCTGGACTTGTGTCCATCAGAAAGAGTAAATTTGTAATAATGGATATCATGAACATATATATATATATATGATCACTTTTAAACGTTATTAAGGTAAATACATTTTGTTCTCTATCGAAATCTTTCATTTGGAAACTATGCCTATCAGTAGTTAGTGCCTTCAGCAGTTAGAACCCTTTATTTACCTGGCAGTATTGGCGGTCGCTGTATTGCAGAAGTTCGAGTAACGAAGATTTTTGTGAGGTAAGTGATTCATGAAAGGTATTGGTTATTGTTAGTCAGGGCCATTCTTTTGTAGGGGTTATTGAAAGTCAGATTGCGTTGAGCTAAAAATATTCTGTGTCAAGTTAGTGATGATCAGAATAAGTAAAGAGAGAAATGTCTGAACGTTCAGTTTTGCTCAGCTGTTTGAAAATCAAATGACGTATGAGGTTAATCAGCGCTGTCTTTTTTAAATTTTTCTAAGGGGACGTTTCGACGTGATATCGGTAAGTTGGCTTGGGCTGGCCACAGCTTTCTGGGATCTGCGGTGCATCGCGTTTTCTTTCCGATCAGCCCTGCAAGATATCCATCTTGCATGTCATTAGTTTCAAAATCATGAAATTTCCTGAAACTATCTTTTCATGTTCATATCCTCTTCGAACACAGTTTCCAACATCTGAAACATATTAATGCACGGATACCAATGCATTCAGCACACATACCCAGGACTGATGTTGTTCCTATCACTCTTTGAAATACTAACATGAGTCCAGAGCTCATGCTGTTATTGCAAAGAATACGAAAAACAGTACACCTGCAAAAACGTTAGTATGTGTAGGTAATGTGTAAGTTTTGTACAGGAGCTGCATTATGTTTCACCAAGGTTACCCTCCATAAAAGTCAATTATGCCAGCAATTGGACTTGTATTGTTTTGAAATTATCGATTTAAAAAAATCTAATCAAGATAATACAAACTTTTAAATAAATAACAAGATTTTTTGAATATTTACTTTTCCACAGATCTTTCTGCACCACAGGACACAGTCTAAAACGCTGCTTCTTTGTGCTATAAAATTTTTCCTCCTCCTACACCCACCGCCCCCCACCGTCTCCAGCAAACTTGGCATCCAGTGAGATCTTCCTCTTTCCTCGAATGACGAAAGCATTCCTCGGCATGTATTTCCCCGATGGCAAACGGGTCATTTTCGAGTTGGAACTCTTCCTCGGCAATCAAAATGCAGATTTCTGCAACTGAGATCTTCGCCAAGTTAAGCGAATACAGTGTCGCTTTGTAGAATAAAACTGTAGGGGAGGCAGTTTTGTGCACACAGCTCGATTCGTTAATCAAAACTTGATGACAATGATCACATGACTCAAGTACATCTGCGAAAACATTGCTATCGACAACTTATAGTCATACACTCCTGGAAATTGAAATAAGAACACCGTGAATTCATTGTCCCAGGAAGGGGAAACTTTATTGACACATTCCTGGGGTCAGATACATCACATGATCACACTGACAGAACGACAGGCACATAGACACAGGCAACAGAGCATGCACAATGTCGGCACTAGTACAGTGTATATCCACCTTTCGCAGCAATGCAGGCTGCTATTCTCCCATGGAGACGATCGTAGAGATGCTGGATGTAGTCCTGTGGAACGGCTTGCCATGCCATTTCCACCTGGCGCCTCAGTTGGACCAACGTTCGTGCTGGACGTGCAGACCGCGTGAGACGACGCTTCATCCAGTCCCAAACATGCTCAATGGGGGACAGATCCGGAGATCTTGCTGGCCAGGGTAGTTGACTTACACCTTCTAGAGCACGTTGGGTGGCACGGGATACATGCGGACGTGCATTGTCCTGTTGGAACAGTAAGTTCCCTTGCCGGTCTAGGAATGGTAGAACGATGGGTTCGATGACGGTTTGGATGTACCGTGCACTATTCAGTGTCCCCTCGACGATCACCAGTGGTGTACAGCCAGTGCAGGAGATCGCTCCCCACACCATGATGCCGGGTGTTGGCCCTGTGTGCCTCGGTCGCATGCAGTCCTGATTGTGGCGCTCACCTGCACGGCGCCAAACACGCATACGACCATCATTGGCACCAAGGCAGAAGCGACTCTCATCGCTGAAGACGACACGTCTCCATTCGTCCCTCCATTCACGCCTGTCGCGACACCACTGGAGGCGGGCTGCACGATGTTGGGGCGTGAGCGGAAGACGGCCTAACGGTGTGCGGGACCGTAGCCCAGCTTCATGGAGACGGTTGCGAATGGTCCTCGCCGATACCCCAGGAGCAACAGTGTCCCTAATTTGCTGGGAAGTGGCAGTGCGGTCCCCTACGGCACTGCGTAGGATCCTACGGTCTTGGCGTGCAATAGTGCGTCGCTGCGGTCCGGTCCCAGGTCGACGGGCACGTGCACCTTCCGCCGACCACTGGCGACAACATCGATGTACTGTGGAGACCTCACGCCCCACGTGTTGAGCAATTCGGCGGTACGTCCACCCGGCCTCCCGCATGCCCACTATACGCCCTCGCTCAAAGTCCGTCAACTGCACATACGGTTCACGTCCACGCTGTCACGGCATGCTACCAGTGTTAAAGACTGCGATGGAGCTCCGTATGCCACGGCAAACTGGCTGACACTGACTGCGGCGGTGCACAAATCCTGCGCAGCTAGCGCCATTCGACGGCCAACACCGCGGTTTCTGGTGTGTCCGCTGTGCCGTGCGTGTGATCATTGCTTGTACAGCCCTCTCGCAGTGTCCGGAGCAAGTATGGTGGGTCTGACACACCGGTGTCAATGTGTTCTTTTTTCCATTTCCAGGAGTGTATTTTCCCTGCACATTTTTTTTTTTACTTTTATGCAAGTGGACGAGGTAGTTATTTTTGCGACGCATTTGGTCTCCCTGTAATTACCCTGTCCAGACCCATTATTGCGACCTCCTGTCAGAAGCCTGAATAACCAACTTTTACAGCACGAGACGTCCGGGAAAAGGGTCAATGAAGTTCTGCCGACTCCATTGCCTTGGCGAGTTGCACTAGACTTCTCGTTTGAGGATCCATGGCACTAACAACCTGTAAGTAGGCTGTTTATGTTTTCTCAGGCTGTTTATGTTTTCTCTATGTAAGTAGGCTGTTTATGTTTTCTTATTGGCAACGTTACGTAGCGCTCAATATGAAAATCACTGGCTGTGCTGTGTGCAGTCTGTGGCTAGTTTGCATTGTTGTCTGCCATTGTAGTGTTGGGCAGAGGCAGCTGGCTGTGAACAGCGCGTAGCGTTGCGCAGTTGGAGGTGAGCCGCCAGCAGTGGTGGATGTGGGGAGAGAGATGGCGGAGGTTTCTAATTTGTAATGAACTGATATATATATTATGACTTGTGATGATATTAAGGTAAATACATTGTTTGTTCTCTATTAATATCTTTCATTTGCTAACTATCCCTATCAGTAGTTAGTGCCTTTAGTAGTTTGAATCTTTTATTTAGCTGGCAGTAGTGGCGCTTGCTGTATTGCAGTAGTGGGAGAAACGAAGATTATTGTGAGGTAAGTGATTTGTGAAAGGTATAGTTTAATGTTTGTCAGGGACATTCTTTAGTAGGGAATTTTGAAAGTCAGATTGCGTTGCGCTAAAAATATTGTGTGTCAGGTAAAGGTCAGTCGTGTATAATTGTTCAAAGGGGACGTTTCATATGTCGACCCTTAGCCGAGGATACCTCACTGGAATCTTCTGATTTTTTTCTTGTAGTTTGTGTAATTAGCGTAGATTTTGTTTATTGCTAGCGCGTAATTATAGAGAGAATTTCCTTTGTAGTTGTAGTTTTTCATTGTTGTACAGTAAAACAGTTGTGGCATGCATGTAGATTTGCACCAAGTATTTCGCAGCTGCAATTAACTAGATATTATTTTCAGTGCTATGTTAATGTGTTCTCTTATTTTTGATCTTCAAATTGTGTTTTTCTGTGTTGTCGTGTGAAATACTGTAACAATAATGGCGTGTGAAAAACGTAATACTAGGCTCCAAAGTAAACTGAGAAATGACAGTGAAGACGAAAGCAGTGTGTTAGCGCCACCGAGTAGTGAATTAACTGATGTTCAAAGTAGTAATTTGGTAATTGTGAATAGGGAAATGGAGCGGGCTGTAAACAATGGTGTAGACAGTGGAACAGGTAGTGAACAGGGAAGCATTATCGATCGATCGGTCGGCAACAGCTCGCCTCAGGAATCCGAAATGACAGGACACAATTTCGCAAATACTGTAGATTCAGGTTTTGGGTCATCACCGTTTTCTCAAATAAGTCAAGACACATTTTCTGCTTGTCAAAATGTGAATGTTGCCGGTGCAAATGCACTGCCGAAAAGCGTAGAGAAACAGATTCCAGACACTAATACATTATTATTGCAATTAATGCAACAAATGGAACAAAATCAGAGACAAACACAGCAAAAGCTTGAAAAGTTAGACACAATGGAACAACACCAGAGACAAACACAGCAACAGTTAGACACAATGGAACAAAATCAGAGACAAACACAGCAACAGCTTCAAAAGTTAGACTCATTGGAACAAACTCTTGAACAAACGCGTGAAGATTTAACTACTGAGTTACATCACATTGAAACGAAATGTCAAAAAGTCTGTAATGACGTAAAAACACAAATTTGTGAGCATTTCCAACCTATTTTTTCGCGGCATGAAAATGCATTACA
Source organism: Schistocerca serialis cubense (assembly GCF_023864345.2). NCBI lineage: Eukaryota > Metazoa > Arthropoda > Insecta > Orthoptera > Acrididae > Schistocerca > Schistocerca serialis. The sequence goes on from NC_064645.1 coordinate 219,176,976, forward strand.
GAATCACGAAGCAGCCATAAAAGAACTGCAAATTATTGTTCATGAAAATCATGAGACCTTGCAAGCTAAATTTGACTCAGTTGCATCTACCGATTCGGTTACGCAACTTGCAATAACTCAGGAAAACTTAAAGGACACAGTAGATACGATTTCAACACAAATGGACACTCTGAAACTTGGTTCAGAAAAACACACTGAGGAAATGTGTTCACTATCGGAGAAAGTAGCCGAACTTTCGGATCAGGTCACTAACTTATCTACAAAGGTAGATGATGATCTGAATGACACAAGACCTGTAGCCTTCACTGACACTGAAGAGTGCGAACAAATTAGGAAATTCAAACAAAATCAGAATCAGATTAATACGCAACACCAAAGAGAAATCCGGGAAGTACAAGATCAGCTGACACAGTTAATACAAGAATTACGTATTTCAGAGGATACTCGCGCCCCAATACGGGAAGAGGGACTTAGAAATACGGAACAACCACAAAATAATAACACAGGACACTTCGGAAGTTATGAAAGAAATTGGCAAGGTGCACCGAATTTTGAAATGGAACCGCCGAAACGACATAACAATGACCGATATGCGACTCGCCGACATGATGACTTTGACTATAAGCTGTTCATTACTACACGTAAATTCAAAACATTTAAGAATTCTGGCAACGACATTCATCCACAAGCATGGCTCCATCAATTCTCTCATTGTTTTCCTCCCAACTGGTCGTTGGAACACAGATTAGAATTTATGTGTGGCTACTTAGAGAATGAACCAGCTGTAAGAATGCGATCGGTAATTCACGATTGCCACAGTGAAGGAGAGTTTTACCATGCCTTCCTCTCAGCATATTGGTCTCAAGCCACACAAGACCGCGTAAAACATGGTATCATAATGATGAAACATTTCGAACAATCTGAATTCTCCAGTCTTGTGAAATATTTTGAAGACATGTTGCACAAGAATCAGTACCTGTCAAACCCATACAGCCCCTCAGAACTCATCCGCATTTGCTTACTCAAATTGCCTGAACATTTACGGCATATTATTTTGGCAGGACGTTGCAAAGACGACATTGAAGCATTTCAGGGACTGTTACAAGAACTGGAAATTGACACTGACAATCGCGGAACGCGAAAACAGGAACACAACAATTACAGGTCACATCTGTCACAATTCCGTGACGACAGAAGCAATAACTATACACGACAAGCCTATTCTTACAACGTAAATCGTGACCAAAACAGACACCACCCGTATGACAACCACTGGCAGAGTAATAGTTACAGAGAAAGATCACATTTCCGTAGTAATGAATATGACAGAGATAACCATAGAAACAGACAATATGGGAACCAAAATAATTATTATCAAGGGAGACAGGATAACTTCAGACGCAACAGTTCAGCGCGCAGTTACGACTCAGGGAGAAATTCTCCACCACATGACCGACAAACAAGAAACTATGTAAACTACCGACAAAACGACAGACGTGAATTTCATCAGAACTGGCGGGATTCTAACAGAGCTGGGCCCTCTCGGCAAGGCGAATTTGTAGAAGTTAGGTCTCCTAATCCCAATAACGACGCGCGCCAACAAAGAGACAGACAATGACTCGCACAGCAGGCAGCCGCGTGCGGCCGCTGGCTCAGGGAAAAATAACAAAGACGCGAACCTTGAGAAAAGATTTAGCATTCCTTACCGACGTGTAAAACATGACAATTGCTGTGCAGTTGAAAGTCTGCGTACTAGGAAGAGTAAAGGTTTACACCATATTTCACATGTAAAACCGTTTATTGACAGATAATCTGCCTTTTAACTTTGTCTTTGCCATAAAACGTTTCACTTCACGTTACTAGTATGCTTTAGAAACTGTTACCATGCAACAATGTTTGAAGTTAAATATCCAATCAAGATCCAAGAGAACTTATTTAAACAGAAATGACGAATGCATTGTTATAGTAAACAGACGTCACAGTGTTATTGTGTGTGTACATTCTTGCTTGTTTGTTGCACGATTACGTAACGACTATAAGGCTCACATACTTAGAACATTTACCAGTACTGCTAATGAGATTTTAATGCAACATTTTGGTTTATTTGAAAATACATTCTGAATTTAATGTGCTTTCTGAGAGATACCAGATGACACAGAGGTTAGTCTATGTGACAGCTACACGATTTTTATCACGACGCTACTAATGAGTGACAATTTACAATGTTGCTTTTGCGGTGTATCTGTTTTATATCTGCACAGTTTTCTGAATTCTTCTGGAAATCAAAACATGTTTTATTAGTAACTTTTGTGGTATAGCTACAAGGAGACAGCCTTTTCCATAGCACAACAATACGTTACAGCACAGTACTTTCATCATCACAACAATAAGCGTAATAACTAAGATATCTCTACGCAAAGCATTTCACTTTTGTTTATCATGAGGTAAGTACATTGGCTTCTGCAGAACTTAGCTTTTGGAGGAAAATAACTACGACACTTTCACAGAGATTATCTTACAACAATATGCACATTTAGCGCTACAGGACACGCATTTCAGTGATTAATTTTGTACTTAAAACATTTATTTTTAAAGATTTTTGAATTACAAAGAAAGTTTTCAGTGATACATTTCATTTCATTGCTGTAATCTGTAACACCTGAGGGTATAATTACATTAATCCTCAGGGGGGTACACGCTTACTTTGTGTACCATGTGTGTGGCAACCACAAGGAGCCCTAGCTAATATGGTATTTGCTTACACAACTTTACACATCGGTACCATATTTCTCTAACACACAAATTACACAGCTATCTGATTATTTAACTGAGAGAGACAAACATTTATTTTACTGCATCAGTGACACATGTTTACGCAATTACACCGTTGGATAACTTCACACTTATGAAACTGTATTTTGTCTGTACTTTGTAAACTGTTCATATTTTTTCGGAATCATTGTGATACTATGAGAGCTTTGAATGATGTATTTGGTATGAGATCATGATTTTTAAAGTACGTTTGAGGCAGCTGACACTTTTGACATGAGCAGAGAATTATTTTAGGCTTAGAAATTATTGGAGGAAGTTACGACGATTTTGAGATTTGACTGAAGTGTTATGATGTTATTATTACGACGACGATGTGTATTATGTTGTTGAGGAATGTTTATTATGCTACGTATTTCTCACGATGAAATATTGAAGAAGTGTCGACGAATATGTATATGTATAATGAGGTAAGGAATAATGAGTAGTGTTTAGGGACTCTGATTTATGAAAAGGATGTTGGAAACCAAGAAACGTACTTTAAGAGTTGTGAAATGTGTGACTGTATCACAATGCTGACGAATATTTTTTTTTTGGACACTTATATTTATAGGATTTTGTTTCTACAGATTTGCAACGCTAATTCTTGACCTGTGAAATATTTTTAAATGTGACTGCAACGGTAGCAGAAACTGCTGTCGTAAATATTTCCGTACGAAAGTTAAGTGACCACCTGCACGTAATGCGTCGCGGGCACCCAGCTGTGTCAGACGCCTGGAGAAAAAGCCATTATTGCGAGCCCTTTTCAGCGGCACAGGTAGAAAAAAAAAAGGGGACGTGGGACGTGTCAAACACCTGGAGAACAAGCCATTAGGGTGTGCCTTTCATCGCTAATGCGACACCCTCGTTACTTGAAAACATATGATTACTCGCACTTTGTGCTAATTACTGAAATGCTTATGAATTGATGGGAAATATTCGTACATCTGCACACCTGATTACGACAAGCGTCTTTCTACGAGAGTTGAGAGCTACTAACTTATGAAATGTCACATGACTACTGAATGATATTTTTATGCTTTGCTTTTCATAGTTGCTTATTTCATTTGACATCTGTTTTCCAGCTGTGTTGCAGCATTGCTTTTATAAAATAAAATGCATTTGCTAATGTGAACACTTTCTGTCAACAGATCTATTAAATAATTATTTTATGATCCACATTCTTTAAAAAAGGAGCACTTGGAAAGGAAAGAACAATAAGAAGGATCTAGTAACAGTAACACATAATTTTCTTTTCAAGTACATGGTAATATTTCTTTTTACAATCAGTTGTTGTGGTGCACCACTTTAATTACATAGACATTAAGATGATACATTTCCCTTATCTGCATTGTTGTTTAGTGTAATATTTTTTCTGCTTGCGCTATGTCATGTTTAGGTATAAGTTGCTGCTGTTTGCCAGGCATAGTGTTATTGAATTTGACTTTTGCTCATTTATGCTGCTAGCTTTGCAAATTGGCATTTTTTTTCATTGCTGTTTATATTAATTGTTTTATGTGCTGCTGCATTGCCTCGTCCCTTAGTTTAGCATCTGAGCTCAGTAGATTTAAGTTAGCTTAAGAGGGGGTAGACTATATAAGAAACTGACTATGGAGAATAGGTAAAGAAATGCATTGAGAAAACAGGTTTAGGTAGGATTTTCTTGGAAATAAATGTTGAGGTAAGAAATGTATGAACATATAAATACAGAAAGCATGCTTAGATAGAATTTTTTGGGTGGAAACAAAGGATGAAATAAGAGGAAAGATATATGAAGTTTTGGGTTGGGCTGCAGTACCACATGTTACACTGAAAACGAACCCTGTACATTCCCTTTTGTGTTATCCCACTATATGTTTGTGTACCCTTGTGTATTTGTTTACTTCCTGTCTCTGTGTACAGTTTCATAGAATTTTTTTTCTCTTCTAATACTAAGCTATATTCACTATGAGGAGGAATACTGTTATCCTCAAATATAAGTTGCATTAATAATATGTTATTTTCTTTGTAAAGTTGTTTACAATTCTGTTCTGTTTCAATGTTCATGTGTGAAATTAATGTTTCGAAAACTATTCTCATTATTTTATGTATGTACTTATGTCACTATTTTTGTAACATTGACGTATATGTCTATTTCTATTCTTTTGTAACGCCTGTTTTACTACAAATGTTATCTGTATTGTTATGTTCTTTAATGATGTATTTTGTACCTTTGTTATTGTATTTTTATGTTATCAAATTGTAATTGTTACCAGTTCTTCCAATTAAGTTACATTTCACTGCACACGTTTCTGTTGGTCATAGTATATGGACAATATGTGAGAAGTAGGGACTGTTAGTGTTTGCACGTGTGTTAATAATTCAGCAAGGGACTGGATAACAGCATTGCTGGTTCGAAGGACAATTCCAAAAACTTTGTGAGTGCACAAGTGGTGGTTTATGGACTTGCTATATTATCCGCAAGACTCTTCAATGGTGATTGTGCACCTGCACAGTCACAACAGATGGCTGCTGGCCATCTCTACAAGGATTACAGTGGGTCTGCATCTTTGATGGCCCACCAATACCGTAATCTCTACAAGGACTACAGTGGGTCTGCACCTCTGGTGGCCCACCAATACCACAATCTCTACCAGGACTACAGTGGGTCTGCTCTGTGATGACCTACCTACCAATATTCTTCAAAACTTCGAATGACTCTGCTGTGGGTTTGCTCCATTGTGGCCCATTACCTGTCAGGATGTCAAGAGTCAGCACTGTCTTTCCATTGGAAGGACAACACTACTTCTTCAAGACTGCATGGAAATCCACTACTTCTGTGTGCATTGTCTTTTACTGCTCAGACTTTGAGAAAAGAAACGGCAGTTTCACTGTGATGAACAATGTGGACTGTCTTTATGGACTGTGAGAAATTTTTAGCTTTTGACCAACAATGTATCAATAAGTGTGTGCATTTTATATCTTTGTTACTGTAATTGTGAAAATTTTTTGTCAAATCTGTATTGGCCAGTGCCCAACACCATTTGTAAAAATTTTTGTGGGGAGCATGGGGGCTATGTAAGTAGGCTGTTTATGTTTTCTCAGGCTGTTTATGTTTTCTCTATGTAAGTAGGCTGTTTATGTTTTCTTATTGGCAACGTTACGTAGCGCTCAATATGAAAATCACTGGCTGTGCTGTGTGCAGTCTGTGGCTAGTTTGCATTGTTGTCTGCCATTGTAGTGTTGGGCAGAGGCAGCTGGCTGTGAACAGCGCGTAGCGTTGCGCAGTTGGAGGTGAGCCGCCAGCAGTGGTGGATGTGGGGAGAGAGATGGCGGAGGTTTCTAATTTGTAATGAACTGATATATATATTATGACTTGTGATGATATTAAGGTAAATACATTGTTTGTTCTCTATTAATATCTTTCATTTGCTAACTATCCCTATCAGTAGTTAGTGCCTTTAGTAGTTTGAATCTTTTATTTAGCTGGCAGTAGTGGCGCTTGCTGTATTGCAGTAGTGGGAGAAACGAAGATTATTGTGAGGTAAGTGATTTGTGAAAGGTATAGTTTAATGTTTGTCAGGGACATTCTTTAGTAGGGAATTTTGAAAGTCAGATTGCGTTGCGCTAAAAATATTGTGTGTCAGGTAAAGGTCAGTCGTGTATAATTGTTCAAAGGGGACGTTTCAAACCCTATCGACGAGGTCCCACAGATTGTGTACTGGCTTAAAATCCGGCGTGTTTGGTGCCTAGACGAGCGCGGAAACGCATTCTTGAGCTCTTCTAACGACGCACGTACACTATGGGCTGTGTGACTAGTTGCATTGTCCTGCTGGTAGATGTCATCGTGCCGAGGATAAATGGCTCAGAGCACTATGGGGCTAATTTCTAAGGTCATCAGTCCCCTAGAACTTAGAACAACTTAAACCTAACTAACCTAAGAACATAACACACATTCATGCCCGAGGCAGGATTCGAACCTGCGACCGTAGAGCAGATGATAAACGGGTATTCATTGGACAAATATATCATACTACAACTGACATGAGGTACATTTTCGCGCAATTTGGGTGCAGAGATCCTGAGAAATCAGTACCCAGAACAACCACCTCTGGCCGTAATAACGGCCCTGATACGCCTGGGCATTGAGTCAAACAGAGCTTGGATGGCGTGTACAGGTACTGCTGCCCATGCAGCCTCAACACGATACCACAGTTCATCAAGAGTAGTGACTGGCGTATTGTGACAAGCCAGTGGCTCGGCCACCATTCACAAGACGTATTCAATTGGTGAGAGATCTGGAGAATGTGCTGGCCAGGGCAGCAGTCGAACATTTTCTGTATCCAGACAGGCCCGTACAGGACCTGCAACATGTGGTTGTGCATTATCCTGCTGAAACGTAGGGTTTCGCAGGGATCGAATGAAGGGTAGAGCCACGGGTCGTAACACATCTGAAATGAAACGTCCACTGTTCAAAGTGCCGTCAATGCGAACAAGAGTTGACCGTGACGTGTAACCACTGACACCCCATACCAACACGCCGGGTGATACGCCAGCATGACGATGAGGAATACACGCTTCCAATGTGCGTTCACCGCGATGTCGCCAAACACGGATGCGACCATCATGTTGCTGTAAACAGAACCTGGATTCATCCGGAAAAATGACGTTTTGCCATTCGTGCACCCAGGTTCGTCGTTGAGTACACCATCGCAGGCGCTCCTGTCTGTGATGCAGCCTCAAGGGCAACCGCAGCCATGGTCTTCGAGCTGATTGTCCATGCTGCCGCAAATGTCGTGAAACTGTTCGTGCAGATGGTTGTTGTCCTGGAAACGTTCCCACCTGTTGACTCTGGGATCGAGACGTGGCTGCGCGATCCGTTACAGACATGCGGATAAGATGCCTGTCATCTCGACTGCTAGTGATACGAGGCCTTTGGGATCCAGCACGGCGTTCCTTATTACACTCCTGAATCCACCGCTTCCATATTCTGCTAACAGTCATTGGATGTTGACCAATGCGAACAGCAATGTCGCGATACGGTAAACCGCAATCGCGATAGGCTACAATCCGACCTTTATCAAAGTCGGAAACGTGATGGTACGCATTTCTCCTCCTTACACGAGGCATCACAACAACGTTTCACCAGGCAACGCCGGTCAACTGCTGTTTGTTTATGAGAAATCGGTTGGAAACTTTCCTCATGTCAGAACGTTGTAGGTGTCGCCACCCAGGCTAACCTTGTGTGGATGCTCTGAAAAACTAATCATTTGCATATCACAGCATCTTCTTCCTGTCGGTGAAATTTCGGGTCTGTAGCACGTCACCTTCGTGGTGTAGCAGTTTTAATGGCCAATAGTGTATCTGTTACATTATCTCCATTTCCCTGTTTTTCGCTATTTACGGCAAGAGAAACTGTAGAGCGGTGTCACAGGTATGTCAAAGAAATACTCATCTGACAATAGCGGTTATCTCATCTGCATTTTTGGCATCCATGTTAGATTCTTGAAACTTTTCCATGGGCTACTTACCAAATCGTTGACGTTTTTAGAATGATTATTGGTATCGGTAACAATTCTTGCCTTCTGTTTTTCTTTTCATATGAGACAAAGCTTGAGAACTTTCCGCTGATAAACAGCCAAATAAATCAATTACATGCCACGAGAATATTTGAGGGTCGGTGACATTTTAGCGTATTTATGACTCCAAAAGCAGCTACTGTGTAGTAATGCAACACTAACAAACGAAACGAGATACTGTCATTATGAATGCAATGGTAGGAAAGACGCTGCAAGGCAGACGAGAGGCCAATGTTGTGTATAAAAGGAACGATATAATTTAAAATGCTGTTACAGCACAAATAAATAGCAGCATCGGCTAATGGTGAATGGAAACTTTTTTATTAAGTGCCTTAGTAGAAGCTCGGCAAATTCCTTTATCAACTATAGAAGTCGATCAAAATGTTTCCGTTTGAGAGCGTTACTACAGCGTATGCGCAACGTTGTAAGCGTATTGTCATATCGCTGGCTTGGTTGCGGAGTATCTTTGCGATCAGCGCGTTTGCAGAGTCGAACATGGACACGAAACTATTGTGTTGTGGGTAGCTCTGCACGTAAGAAGCATTGTTATTATGGAAGTTCAAGTGTTGCTGCAAGTCCTATTAGAGTAAAGTAATGGAATACGGAAGTGCGTATCGGGGTAATTAAAAGTGAGCAGTGCCGCCAATAACGTATTCGTGCATCCTCTCGTTGCGTCTCGCACCGTTCATCAATCATTCGCACCATGTTCGGTCTCCCAGAATGAACTAATATGAATCAGTAATACTATTGACCACAAAAGAGAGCATTTATAGTGCCAGTGTCTTGTAGCGAGCGTGAGAACGTGCGTTAGATCATCGCGTTCCGCATCATCAACAATCAACCGCGCCGCGACGGTTACGCGCACGCTCGTACAATTGAGAACTGTGAATTGTAAATTTAACACTGTGAACAGTGTTAAATTTTATTACTAGTGTCAAAGAGGACTGGTACCAGAGTAAGAACTTTTGTGCGATCATTCGGCTTCCGCATCATCAACAATCACCTGCGTCGTGTCGGTTACGCGTACTTTGGTCTGAGTGATATTGTGGACTGTTAATCATCCACTAATTGGGATAAACACTTATGAATTAGAATGTAAACAGTGTTACCTGCGATTTTCTTTTATCGTTTCAGAATATAGTTGTTCATACCAGACGTAGAACAGTGTTGTGTTTTAACGTTGAGTGGCTCCCCTAAACCCGCATGCATATTTTGGTAGATAATTTCAGGCAAGCCAGCAGCAGTGTGGAGCAGAACAATACGACTGCCGCGGGATTATCAGGTACGTGGTGTGGACAGGGCGCACGGTCGAGACGACAGCCAGTTGAAGCGATCCGCACCCATATCCGTCCCCGGGCGTGTTACAACGAGCGTGCAGTGAATGAGGAAACGAGCTACAGCGATGTTATTACGGAATGCTTTCTAACAGGACCAACAGCTTGTTATTAATTTCTAAACGTAGAAGGGCAATCATAGTTGACTTGCATAGGAGAATGGAGAAAGAGTGCCGGGCAGCATGTCTGTCGAAGACCTTGTGGGAACGCGTGCCAAGTTCCGTGCTTGTCGCGATTCGACACAAGGCACCGTTCGAGCTGGATGGACGGTCTCATCAATATCGCTAACTCAAGTGAGAGGCAGGCGAGCATCCCACTAAAGTCTTGATCTCTCCCTGTGCTATTTTCACGCCTCAAGTCTCTTGAAAGTGTCTTGAAGGCTCGGCAGTTCCTGTGGAGAGAGGTTGTGCAGCAGACTGTTACGGATTTCTTCATGCAACAGGGCGCGGTGTTTTAGCAAACGAGCATCTTCTGCCTCGTGTGTCGACGGGATTACTGCCTCAATGCTGACGCCGATTTTACCTGATTGGCATACCGGTTCTGAACTGGACGGCCTACGAACGGAAACTTTCTGATTTCGCCTTACACAATATACACTACTCGCGATTAAAATTGCTACACCAAGAAGAAATGCAGATGATAAACGGGTATTCATTGGACATATATATTATTCTAGAACTGACATGTGATTACATTTTCACGCAATTTAGGTGCATAGATCCTGAGAAATGAGTACCCAGCACAACCACCACTGGCCGTGATAACGGCCTTGATACGCCTGGGCATTGAGTCAAACAGAGCTTGGATGGCGTGTACAGGTACAGCTGCCCAAGCAGCTTCAACACGATACCACAGTTCGTCACGAGTAGTGCCTGGCGTATTGTGACGAGCCAGTTGCTCGGCCACCATTGACCAGACGTTGTCAATCGCTGAGAGATCTGGAGAATGTGCTGGCCAGAGCAGCAGTCGAATATTTTCTTTATCGAGAAAGGCCCGTACAGGACCTGCAGCATGCGGTCGTGCATTATCCTGCTCAAATGTAGGGTTTCGCAGACATCGAATGAAGGATAGAGCCACGGGTCGTAACACATCTGAAATGTAACGTCGACTGTTCAAAGTGCCGTCAATGCGAACAAGAGGTGACCAAGACGTGTAACCAATGGCATACCATACCATCACGCTGGGTGATGCGCCAGTATGGCGATGACGAATACTCGCTTCCAATGCGCGTTCACCGCGATGTCGCCAAACACGGATGCGACCATCATGATGCTGTAAACAGAATCTTGACTCATCCGAAAAAATGACGTTTTGCCATTCGTGCACACAGGTTCGTCGTTAAGTACACCATCACAGGCTCTCCTGTCTGTGATGCAGCGTAAAGGGTTAACGCAGGAATGGTCTCCGAGCTGATAGTCCATGCTGCTGCAGACGTGTTCGAACTGTTCGTGCAGATGGTTGTTGTCTTGCAAACGTCCCCATCTGTGGATTCAGGGATCGAGACGTGGCTCAAAAAATGGTTCAAATGGCTCTCAGCACTATGGGACTCAACTGCTGTGGTCATAAGTCCCCTAGAACTTAGAACTACTTAAACCTAACTAACCTAAGGACATCACACACATCCATGCCCGAGGCAGGATTCGAACCTGCGACCATCGCGGTCGTGCGGTTCCAGACTGTAGCGCCTTTAACCGCTCGGCCACTTCGGCCGGCGAGACGTGGCTGCACGATCCGTTACAGCCATGCGGATAAGATACCTGTCATCTCGACTCCTAGTGATACGAGGCCGTTGGGATCCAGCACGGCGTTCCGTCTTACACTCCTGAACCCACCGATTCCATATTCTGCTAACAGTCATTGGATCTCGACCAACGCGAGCAGCGATGTCGCGATACGATAAACCGCAATCGCGATAGGCTACAATCCGACCGTTATCAAAGTCGGAAACGTGATGGTACGCATTTCTCCCCCTTACACGAGGCATCAAAACAACGTTTCACCAGGACGCGCCGGTCAGCTGCTGTTTGTGTATGAGAAATCGGTTGGAAACTTTCCTCAAAAAATGGTTCAAATGGCTCTGAGCACTATGGGACTTAACAACTGTGGTTATCAGTCCCCTAGAACTTAGAACTACTTAAACCTAACTAACCTAAGGACATCACACACATCCATGCCCGAGGCAGGATTCGAACCTTTGACCGTAGCAGTCACACCGTTCCGGACTGCGCGCCTAGAACCGCGAGACAACCGCGGCCGGCAAAACTTTCCTCATGTCAGCACGTTGTAGGTGTCGCCACCGGCGCCAACCTGGTGTGAATGCTCTGAGAAGCTAATCATTTCCATATCATAGCATCTTCTTCCTGTCGGTCAAATATCGCTTCTGTAGCACGTCATCTTCGTGGTGTAGCAAATTTAATGGCCAGTAGTGTGGATAATACCTTATGCAGACCGGAAATCAGACTATTATTTACGCTCCTGTAACAGTGTTTAGAACAGATAGGTACAAGAATTAGCCAAACAAAGCACAGCATCATTTAATCTCCTTTTCCCATTGTTCGAAGAACAGTACAGTGTAATAAAGAGGAAACAATGGAATAAGCTTAGCCCCGGTGTTTGCTCTTGAAGTGTACCCGATACGACAGGAGGGATCGTTCTGTTTTTATTTAGGATGTATGTAAGCGTGTGTGCGTGTGTGTGTGTGTGTGTGTGTGTGAGAGAGAGAGAGAGAGAGAGAGAGAAAGATAGAGGGAAGCTTATGCATATGTATGTACCTGTGTGTGTGTGTGTGTGTGTGTGTGTGTGTGTGAGCCTGCACTGCGAGTCAAGACGGCCCGTGTTTCCCCGAGACATTTCCCATGAGTCAGGGGCCGCCCAGATAAGCGTTATTAAGCGCGTCGTTCCCGTATCGCTTTCCGCAGAGGGAGCGGCGCAGATCAAGACGCTTGGGGCTGGCGGCAGCGATTAAAAGCACCCAGGAGCCGAGTCAAGCCGAGTAGTAGATTGCGGCGGCTTTTCGTCGAGTGCTGCAGTATGGCTCTGTTCGTTTCTCCTTTCCTGCTGAAAACTCTGGTCCGCACCATAACATGGTGGCTGCAGAGCCTCGATCTATGCACATTTATTCATTTAATATGACAGGTTTATGTCCACCTGACCATCTCTTAAACCTAAGCAGGCATTCTACATATTTTGCTTTACTGTCATTGCAATAAGCGTGCTATACATTATATTTGATATTCAACAATATAAAACATTTACAAATTTCTGTAGTGCAGAACGAAGAGAAACACACAGTTGACATTCGTTCAAGAAGAGTTCAACAATAAACACGTATTTAAACTGAAGCTTCCTGGCAGATTAAAACTGTGTGCCAGACCGAGACTCGAACTCGGGACCTTTGCCTTTCCCGGGCAAGTGCTCTACCAACTGAGCTACACAAGCTTCACTTCTGGCAGTATCTCGTCACCTACCTTCCAAACTTCACAGAAGCTCTCCTGCGAACATTGCCCGTGAAAGGCAAAGGTCCCGAGTTCGAATCTCGGTCCGGCACACAGTTTTAATCTGCCAGGAAGTTTCATATCAGCGCACACTCCGCTGTAGAGTAAAAATCTCATTCTGGACACATATTTAAACCATTAGCGCTAGCACCGACGGACATGATAGAAGAAGTGGAGGAGGGGGAGAGAGAGAGAGAGAGAGAGAGAGAGAGAGAGAGAGAGAGAGAGAGAGAGAGAGAGAGAGAGAGAGAGAGAAGAGAGGGGGAGTAGGAGAAAGGAATGTATTAAAACGTAATGAAGACAACGAAAGTGACGTGACTGCCTGCGAAATGAAGAGAGAAAGACGCACTACTGGGATATGATGGGAGCGTTCGCTTTCCTGTTTCACAGTAGAACTGCTTTTATACGTAAATTTTTAAAAATGTTTGGAAGGTCACAGAAGGAAGTGCTTAAAACACCTAAAAATAAAAATGCATTTAGTTGTGCCCAGAGCGCATGGTAGCTGTTCAAGAAGCGTCTAGTAGCAAAGGAGAAGGCGTTTGCGGATGTTTTTGTTCTATAGATGTACACAGCTAGGATACTAGGTAGGAGAGAGCCTGAGTTTCGATTATGTTCAGATGACAGGTACTTCATCTCTGATGAGAGGTACTAGAATGCATGTACACTGACGAGACGATGAAGTAGACATAGCGTATGGTAACTTGTCGTATCAAGCCAACCTAACTGAGCGTATTTTCGTACCACAATCAATTACGTGGATGTTGCATACGTAACACAAACGAACACCCGTTATTCATTATGTCTCCATTCCGGAGAATTTTCTTTTTTCGTTTTATAAGACATCATACCTTCACCAATAGAAACTACAACTTATGATCGATTTGATACACCGCAAGTAAACCCGTTATTGTGCTCCAAATTAGTCTGGTGTCATAAATACAAGACACTGTCTCTTACACTTAACAGCTAACAACCTCAATTTGCAGCACTATGGAAGCAATAAAACAAACATGATATGAGCCGGCTGCGGTGACAGAGCTGTTCTAGGCGCTTCAGTCCGGAACCGCACGACTGCTACGGTCGCAGGTTCGAATCCTGCCTCGGGCATGGATGTGTGTGATGTCCTTAGGTTAGTTAGATTTAAGTAGTTCTAAGTTCTAGGGGACTGCATGAGCTCAGATGTTAAGTACCATAGCGCTCAGAGCCATTTCAACCATTTGAACAAACATGATATGAAATCATTTCTACACCTTCTTTCAAGACAGCAAAAGGCGTACACCAGCAACTAAGCTTTTTCGACATTTTTCCAGAATAACAGATTCAGCGAAAACCTAAGCATTCTGCTCGACTGCCCACAATGCAATTCCGCAGCATAAGGCAGCACACACGCCTCGCATTGGATCCAGTTGTTAGCGAAATTAACCGTTCTTTTATGTCTTCTTGCGTGCAAGTGCTGTACACTTCAACAAATCAGGTTACATTTCATTATGTGTTTGGAGTATAGGTAGCCCGTTTGTTGTGTGTTTCACACAAATACAATTTTTATATAACAATCTGAACTTCGTGATTCTTTCACCAACGCTTCTAGTAACTTTTCGGGACGTTAAGCTTAACCTTATTTGGTAAGTTGCAACAGAAAAGTGTACCTTCCTCATCTAGTTTCAAACTAACATAATCTGTTGCGCTGCCTGGCATGCAAAGAATACGCGCGTTAGGAAAGGTCTCAGGCCTGTCCTGGCCGTGCTATTTGCGCAAGACCGATTCTTGTATTAGTGGAGGATTTTTGATAATTTGCCTTTTTTGCAGCTCGTCGTTATTATTGCTTGCGCACTGGAGGGATTTTGTCAGATTTGTGTAGGCATACATTGAAAGTATTATTCGTATCTTTTTTGTGACCAGATACATGATTATTAATTAAAGACGTTGTGGAATAATTTAAGTTTTTACTGATCAGACTGTCCAAGGCAAACAAAGGTCTGAGTAAAGTTTGTCAGTGTGCGAATTGTCAGTTTTCAGAATATGGTAAATTAAAAGTTTTTATTAATTCCTTTCATTCTTTACACCGCTTAAGCTCGTTGATTAAACCCCTCCTGATCATTTACTTTCTATAAAAAAAAGGGTGAGTAGTTGCATCAATACACTCCTGGAAATGGAAAAAAGAACACATTGACACCGGTGTGTCAGACCCACCATACTTGCTCCGGACACTGCGAGAGGGCTGCACAAGCAATGATCACACGCACGGCACAGCGGACACACCAGGAACCGCGGTGTTGGCCGTCGAATGGCGCTAGCTGCGCAGCATTTGTGCACCGCCGCCGTCAGTGTCAGCCAGTTTGCCGTGGCATACGGAGCTCCATCGCAGTCTTTAACACTGGTAGCATGCCGCGACAGCGTGGACGTGAACCGTATGTGCAGTTGACGGACTTTGAGCGAGGGCGTATAGTGGGCATGCGGGAGGCCGGGTGGACGTACCGCCGAATTGCTCAACACGTGGGGCGTGAGGTCTCCACAGTACATCGATGTTGTCGCCAGTGGTCGGCGGAAGGTGCACGTGCCCGTCGACCTGGGACCGGACCGCAGCGACGCACGGATGCACGCCAAGACCGTAGGATCCTACGCAGTGCCGTAGGGGACCGCACCGCCACTTCCCAGCAAATTAGGGACGCTGTTGCTCCTGGGGTATCGGCGAGGACCATTCGCAACCGTCTCCATGAAGCTGGGCTACGGTCCCGCACACCGTTAGGCCGTCTTCCGCTCACGCCCCAACATCGTGCAGCCCGCCTCCAGTGGTGTCGCGACAGGCGTGAATGGAGGGACGAATGGAGACGTGTCGTCTTCTGCGATGAGAGTCGCTTCTGCCTTGGTGCCAATGATGGTCGTATGCGTGTTTGGCGCCGTGCAGGTGAGCGCCACAATCAGGACTGCATACGACCGAGGCACACAGGGCCAACACCCGGCATCATGGTGTGGGGAGCGATCTCCTACACTGGCCGTACACCACTGGTGATCGTCGAGGGGACACTGAATAGTGCACGGTACATCCAAACCGTCATCGAACCCATCGTTCTACCATTCCTAGACCGGCAAGGGAACTTGCTGTTCCAACAGGACAATGCACGTCCGCATGTATCCCGTGCCACCCAACGTGCTCTAGAAGGTGTAAGTCAACTACCCTGGCCAGCAAGATCTCCGGATCTGTCCCCCATTGAGCATGTTTGGGACTGGATGAAGCGTCGTCTCACGCGGTCTGCACGTCCAGCACGAACGCTGGTCCAACTGAGGCGCCAGGTGGAAATGGCATGGCAAGCCGTTCCACAGGACTACATCCAGCATCTCTACGATCGTCTCCATGGGAGAATAGCAGCCTGCATTGCTTCGAAAGGTGGATATACACTGTACTAGTGCCGACATTGTGCATGCTCTGTTGCCTGTGTCTATGTGCCTGTGGTTCTGTCAGTGTGATCATGTGATGTATCTGACCCCAGGAATGTGTCAATAAAGTTTCCCCTTCCTGGGACAATGAATTCACGGTGTTCTTATTTCAATTTCCAGGAGTGTAGTTGTGACCATGCTTTGCACTCTGCATGGTTCGCAGCATTTCTTTTGGATTATTTTAGCATTTTTGTGCATGGCGAGTGTTCATGCAGCTGCAGTGGCAAGACGAGGTAAGTTGTCTGTTACGTGCAGGAGCATTACAGTATAATTGTTAGAAGATGTTAGAGAATATTAAAAAATCACAGTCAGATACAAGCGAAATGCGATAACGATAATAATGTTTCACTAGATAGCTTAGGAATTTTTAGAGAAAAATACAGATAACGATAAACATTGTCGGAGATAGACCATTAGGCATTCCCCTACGTATCTTGACGTTATTATAGTTTTTTGTAAGAAGCTTTCACCAGGTCAATAATAAAAATAATTTTCGATGGTAAAAACTTTGACCGGGCGACCTGTTTGCCTAGATTTCGTTTCGTTGGATAATTTTGCAGTTAGAGATGCTTTGTATTTGCTAACTTTTGTGCAATAGTAGTTGGTCAGTAGTTGTTGCCTACCTTATTTTTTGCTTGCGCGCTGTTCCACATTATTTCAAAATTTTTATTTCTGTAATTTTCTGGTTCAGAATTTATTTATTTCGTAACAGTGAGGTTTCCAGCTCTCCGTTAAGATATTTGTTTTACATTTTTGTGGAATGAGAACGAAAACCACAACTCAGGCAGGCATGGAAAAGGCTGTAGTAGTAGCTCCAAACGAAGTTTCTGAAAATGTGAGACACTGCGTGGAAAATTAGGTGGACTAATAAGGTAAGGAATGAGGTTCCGCACAGAATCGAGGAAAGGAATATGTGGAAAACACTGACAAGGAGAAGGGACAGGATGATAAGACATCTGTTAAGACATCAGGGAATGACTTCCATGGTACTAGAGGGAGCTGTAGAGGAAGACAGAGCTTGGAATACATCCAGCAAATAATTGAGGACGTAGGTTGCAAGTGCTACTCTGAGATCAAGAGGTTGGCACAGGAGGGAAATTCGGGGTGGGCCGCATCAAACCAGTCAGTAGACTGATGATTAAAAACAATTGTAGAAAACTCTTCTCAGGATGATGAAGTCAGGGAACTTCCGAACAATACTGTGAATAATCAGCGTGTAGCCTATTATTGGCTAGTCATGCTTGCTGAATTCCAGGGAACTACAAACATTTCACGAGAGCATAACAGTGTGACACAGTCCGATTTTATTATGAGAGATTCAGGTTCGGCTTCTACTACCACAGAGCAAAGCAATTTTTTCTTCCACTCTTTCAGTGAATATGTCACGCAATTAATACTAGCTCAACTTGGTGAGATTAGAAAATCAAGAATGGAATTTGTGAATTTAATAACGAGATTAAGAAGTCTAATGGCGAACTTGTTGAGACAACAGATGTCACAACAAGAATTGCAAATACAGTAATTAGCACAAAAGTTCGGGTCATCACAGTTAAAAACTATTGGACTAACGTTAATATTACTTTTTACGTCATCCTGTAACCCTTCTGAACGCATTGTGAAAGAATTAGGTAAGATTCGCATATTTTATTCAAAAAATGGCTCTGAGCACTATGGGACTCAACTGCTGAGGTCATTAGTCCCCTAGAACTTAGAACTAGTTAAACCTAACTAACCTAAGGACATCACAAACATCCATGCCCGAGGCAGGATTCGAACCTGCGACCGTAGCGGTCTTGCGGTTCCAGACTGCAGCGCCTTTAACCGCACGCATATTTTATTGCTATACTCTACACATAAAGTGAGATTTGCAGCCGGCCGAAGTGGCCGTGCGGTTAAAGGCGCTGCAGTCTGGAACCGCAGGACCGCTACGGTCGCAGGTTCGAATCCTGCCTCGGGCATGGATGTTTGTGATGTCCTTAGGTTAGTTAGGTTTAACTAGTTCTAAGTTCTAGGGGACTAATGACCTCAGCAGTTGAGTCCCATAGTGCTCAGAGCCATTTGAACCATTTTTGAGATTTGCACTTGTCGAACTTTATAAATGTCATTAACGAACTACCAAATAAATCTACAACTTTCCCTCCACTCCTTGTATAAAAGAATAAACCAACACCAGATCGTATAAAACGATTAATAGCCTTCCCTACACAATGGCGTTTAACAACGGGAAACTTCAAGAAAACCACAGAGGAAAGGAAGAAATTACAGAACCCATGGATAAACATCAAGAACTTATAGGCAGGTCAAAAGTGTTGCCTAAATATCGTCGTTTATCAGATAAAGAAAGTCCTTTCCGTATACGCCGAATCGCGCTTGCAAATAGTGTGGAACTTGAAACCGTAAGAACACAATTTCATTTGAATCACATGTTCGGCCAGTACCTCATTTTGGCAGTTTGTGAATGATATATTAGAATCTTCAATAAAAAGTGTGATGACACTTACGGAAGATAAAAGCTTTGTTTTTATTTCAGAACAGTATGAATCTATATAATGACTATAGCTACTTATATATAATATTACATCGGCTTACAGAATTGATAACAGTTACCTTTTCTACTGTAATGACTTTAGTATTTCGGAATACCTTTTATATGTTTTTAAATATTGCCGCCTTATTCTAAGTAGGCATACCGTCCTTGCTTATGTTTGTCTCTTCTATCTTCTGGTGGAATCGTAGCCCCTGTTCGCATATTTGATTGTAGATTTTCTGTTCTGTTGTGTTGCAAACCTTGGGTGCTTGAAAATGCGGCTTTACAGATATCACTGCTTCTGCCATCTTTCAGAACACAGGACTGCGCAGTATTATTACACCTGCTGATTTCATTACCTGTGTATAAGCATTTCGTTCCAGAATGACTTGTTTATACTCTGTATCTTTCTCCCCAATCCTTTTAAAACACTTTCTAGGACGTTTGAAGGAAGCACGAAGTAAATTTCTCTCGTAGATCACTGTACTTTTCTGTATTCAAGTCCACTACTACTTGCAAGTTTCTTCCGTTGTTGCCTGTTAAATTTCCTTTTCCTTTTTCTCGATGTTTTCACTAAATTGCTTTTATCTCCAGGATAAATTCTTTTGTGGTCCTCAGCATTCTAGTAAAAAAAATATTGTATAGAAAGCGTAATTTTTAAAAATGTTCTGTTAAATCGATAAAATGGTAACTTCATCAGTGAAATGATGAATAAAATGGTAACACACAAATATGAGTATTCTTCTTTTTGGAAAAGTATGATTTTTATCAAGTAGAATGTAGTTGCATTAAAAGATACACTAACTGTATTTTAGTATCAATATCTCGTAAAACGGTTCAGTACAAGTACAAAATAAGCAGTCTAACTATCGTGCACAAAGGTAAGGGTAACCAGCAAAGAGCAACCGAACTTGTCCCACTTGTACTAGAATTAATATTAGGATAAACTTCCATCTCCTTCTTTAAACTGAAGTCTGGATTACCATCAAAACAGTAAGAATCACTGGAATCACCACATACTTCGGTTAAAATCGCAGAAATATCACAACTTCCCTTACTGGGAGTTACTGTTGTCTCTTACCAGAGGCTGATGATTCCCACAGAAACAGGCCAACATAGTACTGTTACCTGTCATCAATATGATGAACTCGTAGCGCCAACTAGGGTACATCAGTGATACCAATTTGAGGGTTACCTCTGTCTTTCTGCATACCCTTCATTTATAGTGAGGGTATCAGCTGTGCACTTTTCACCGTAAACATCGTAGCATTTTGCCTTTGGGGTTTAGGGTAATCTCAGAAAACCTAAATCTGAGTGGTTGGACAGTGGTTAGATCCTATGCGTTCACGAGTAACAGTCCAGTAACTTACCCAGACGTCTCTACTCTCAATATAGACACACAGTCGGACTCAAGAAGATAAACTGCCTTCGCCGTAAGCTGTACGAGCATTTCGAATACTATGTCAACCACATGACACTAAAACAAATCTCAGACTTAATTAAGCCTGAAACATCCCCTTAGGAAAATTTATATTTTACTGTGCTGGAAAACCTCTACGTTATTTGATTTTCAAACAGCTGAGCGGAACTGAACGTGCTCAGACATTTCGCTCTTTACTTATTCTGATCAACACTAAACTGACACACAATATTTTTAGCGCAACGCAATCTGACTTTCAATAATCCCTACAAAAGAATGGCCCTGACTAACAATAACCTATACCTTTCATAAATCACTTACCTCACAAAAATCTTCGTTACTCGAACTACTGCAATACAGCGAGCGCCAATACTGCCAGCTAATTAAAACATTCTAACTACTGAAGGCAATAACTACTGATAGGCATAGTTAGCAAATGAAAGATTTTGATAGAGAACAAGCAATGTATTTCCCTTAATAATATTCAGAAGTCATCATACATATATCAGTCCATGATATACAGTATTACAAATTTACTCTTTCTGATGGACACACGTCCAGGTCGTCCGCTTTCAAAACTCTGGCATCTCTCTCCCCACATCCACCACTGCTAACGGCTCACCTCCAACTGCACAACGTTACGCACTGTTCACATCCAACTGCCTAACACTACAATAGCAAATATTCCAACAATGCAAACCAGCCACAGACTGCACACAGCACAGTCAGTGATTTTTCATACAGAGCGCTACGTGGCGTTACCAACATAAAAATCTAAACAGCCTACTTACATAAGAGCGCTACGTGGAGTGACCAATATAAAAACCTAAACAGCCTACTTACAACCCATACAGCAAACATCTAAACATTGGTCTATAGCTACTCCCATCACCAAGTGGCAACTACGACAAGCTACTGCCAACTATCTGTGAGTCTACGTACACGTATATCTCAATCTTCCATGTGAAAAAAGAAGAAAAATCAGTCACGTCCACAGCCTGTAATTAACCAAATCAAAATTACTCTCTACTTTAGAGAACATAACTGCGTCCCTCACGTCCCATCACACAACACCCATAATATGTAGCACTATACCACATACTTTCCCTGTCTGATGTTCCTTGTTAAGAAACACATTCAATCCATCGCCTCTACTCAGCCGTGTACACTGTAAGGGATCATTTAACCAAAACAAGAAGGTAGTGCTCCTCTTGAAATGAAGCAGCCCAGTTCTCTGCCTCCACTGGAATCACAGTCCTCTGTTCCGGAAAAAGACACCACCCGCTCCACACAGCGGCAAGGTCCCACTCTGACCGTTACCGATGTCCCATAGACAGCTCCTTGGTGTACCAGCTTGGGGAAGGCCTGTAGCTCGTAGCCGTGCTACTTTATTTGTCAGTCCACTTAACCCCGTTGCTACAACTACAGCCACGACGACAGCTTCCGATGGCCGTGCTGATTTAAGACCAGTTGGCGCTACGCCTCGATACTGGGTCAGCACCTCGTCATTATTTGTCAGGCGCAGGTGTCAAGGCGTTCAGCAGAGGCCCATGTTTTTGCTGCAGCATCTCTTGCTCCGCTGTTTGTCTCAGCAAATTCGGCCAACGCCCCAGCATGGACAAGCCGTGCAATGATCGCTAGCGACACCGCAGGCTTACCGACTGCTGGCCCGAGGCTACTGCAGTCACTTCTGAGAGATGTGTCCGCTAACAGCGGAGGAAGTGACTGTCCCCCGCCTCGTGTTACCTCATCAGAGGTCTGAGTTGCGCCAACTGCACCACAAACTTCGCCGGATGCGCTCATTATCGGAGCAGTAGCGAGGTAAGAGCAATGACGAGGCCGGCTGGCGGGCAGAAAGATATTCGTACACTTTCCGCGAATTATAAAATCATTACATACACAGGCAAGGAGAAGGCAAAGGATACTGAGCAACTGTTACATGACGATCAATTTGGCTTTAGGAAAGATAAAGGTACTAGGGAGGCAAGAAACTGCAATTGATACCGGAATCAAGATTGAACAAAAATAATAATACTTTCGTAGGTTTTTAATACCTGGAAAAAGCGTTCGACAATGTAAAATGGTGCAAGGTGTTCAAAATTCTGATAAAAATTCGGGTAAGCTGTAAGGAAAGACCGGTAAATTACAATATGTCCAAGAACCATGAGGAACGAATAATCCTGGAAGAATAAGAACGAAATATGTTGGGAATGCAAGAAGATGGCGAATCTTCAATCAGAAAGATTCCCAACAATTAATAATAAAACGATATTTTTTTTAAAGATGAAGGGATGCTCAGCCTAAAGGATATTTCTTCAAAGTTTAAAATTTTTCCAAATCGTCTAAAATATTAAAGTGTCCTCACTGTGTCTCGGAGTGACGCCTACGTAGCCTAAGTTTCGTAGACGACGGACGAAAACTGCAACTTGAAGAGTGGGCGGTAATTGGAGACTGTACACGACTGTGCGCAGTGAAGAGAACTGCCAGCCGTAGCTCATTGCTCCGGTATTTAACGAGGCATCGACCTGTCACTATCCACACACGTGATGCTCATGGGTTGGCAGCTGCGGTCCCTGGCACACCTCGGTGTAGTTTGACTGCCAGCCGATACCGCTGCGGCGCTACAAGTGTTACGAGCGCGGCTTATGAATTGTCATGCTGTACTCTCTGGAGTCCTAAGTACCGTCACTACAAAGTGCTCGGATTAAAAACCATGTAAGACAAGGATGTAGTCTTTGGCGTCTAATGTTCAATCGATACACCGAAGATCGGCTTTCACTAGGCATGACCTGCACCTCAGTAGATATGGGAAGGGGAGGCTGGCAAAGCTTATAGGTGACAGTGTAGTGGGTGATTGTGGGATCACTCATGAAAAAATTCCTGTAGCAGTTGGTGTTAGAGCTTGTAAGAGGTCCATGATTAAGGAATTTGTTGTTAGCGTACTCGAGCAGATGTAATTTCGATGGATTGCTCACGCGCTGCCTGCGATATGTAAGCTATAAGAGAATCTCAGACCAAAGAGCAGTGTTGTATGCAGTAAGAGCAGTGTCTGTAGCAGTAGTAGTAGTAGTAGTAGTAGTAGTAGCGAGCAGTGTGGTGTATGGAGTTGGCTGGGCCGGTCGTGTGGAACGATGGCGGTCCCTGAGCGTTGTAGCATAAGGTAAAAGCAGCCTCGCGCATATGTAGTATTGTTATATCAAGTCCCATGTAAATGCTTTTAAAAAGGAATCTCTTAATAATAATCTTTCTTATAAAAATTAACTTTTGACAATCATTCAACTCAATTTAAAGATTTTACTAATTTCTCCAATCCATGGTCATCCTGATTATTGTAAAGAAAAATTAGTTTTTTCCTTTTATACGTGACAAATCTATCGGCCAGCATTGCACTGGGCTGTGCCAGAAAAATTTCTTATAGGAGCAGATATATATGCGTTATCCGGCGACCTTATGGAGGTAAGAATTTTCAGTTTACTCAGGATGATCTTTCAGGGCCATGACGCAACACTGCTGATGTCCAAAATTTACCAGTTTCAATTCTCAGTCAAGTATTGAAAGGTTATAGGTGAGCTACAATTTTATTAACAGATTAGTCACATTGTATTATTGGTAGGTTACGGAATTTATCTGTTGGGTAGATACGCTGAATGTGATTTATATACATATATTTTTTACTGTTGGGACGTTTCGGAACTTTTCTGTTGGGAGGTTACACTTGTCGACAACCGGCCAGGATCTTATTTTTGTGAATTTCTGAGAAGTATTCAGTCATATATCTGCTCTTACTTAATTAATGTTAAATGTAGTTTGCATCTGGCGCAACGCATTTACTAACTTGTCACTCTTTTTTTCACAGATCATCGGCAATTTATTGCTCTTTGTTGTAATTTTATTTGTTCCATTTTTGCTTTGTCTTTGTTTGATTTTGTGCTTAACTTTTATTCGTGAAAATACCGCGAAAAACTGCTAACAGTACATCGCGATGTTCTAAGAGTGAAAAAGCCGACTCGAATAATTTGACCGATAATACTAGCGACACTCAGTGTAATAGTGATAATCCTCTAATTACAGATAATCAGTGCGTGCCGATCACTAGTAATGATTTTAATCCTAATGATGAGCAAACAAATTCACTTATGACCACATTAAATGTAAAAATTGATGACGCGGCACGTTCCGTTACAATGAACGCTGTCCAGTTTGACACGCCTGATTTGCAGAATTTACACAGTGAGCAGACAAATATTTCTAACAAAGGTGAACAATGTACTCAAAATATGTCAGATTTATTTGATTCCGGTGTAGTGACCAACAGTGCACATCCAATTGGCAAACCTTTTCAAGAATCAGAGAATGACCAAATGGTTACACAAAACGTGACAAATGCAGATACACCATCACACAGCACAGAGAATAGAGCAGGTAATATTGGCATGGATCAAGTTATGGCATTATTGCTACAAATTAATGAAAATCTCAAACAACGACTTAATGAAAATCTCAAACAGTCGAATGAAAAACAAGACAACAATTTCAAACAACTTAATGAAAATCTCAAACAGTCGAATGAAAAACACGACAACAATTTCAAACAACTTAATGAAAGTTTCAAACAGTCGAATGAAAACCACGACAGGTCGTTCAAACAAATTAATGAAAAACTTGACACCTCTATTGAACAGCTTACTGAACAGATTACAGCCATTGCGGAGCAATGTAATGAAACTAAAAAAACAATTACGTGAGGAAATTAAGGCCTGCGCCAGGAATAATAGTGAAGAGATACGCAATACACATGCTGCCACAACTAAATTACTTAGAGATGAAATTAGTGCAGTCGCTAAACAATGTTCTGAAAATGCAACACAGTTACGCGACGAGTTTAAATTAATTTCATCAGAACTTTCATGCACACTGGATGCGAAAGTCGACAAGAAATTTGAACGACAAAACAGCCAAATTTACGGACGTTTTAATCACCACCCACAAAACAGTGAAACACGTTACCGTAAATTTATACAGGAACAAAACAAAGTAACGAAACAAGTCATGGAAACAATTACTGCACAGAGACAGGAAGATAAGCGTAAATTGTTTATGAAAGCAAAACCACACTTAGACAACAACATTACTACAATATCAGACGAAATCAAACAGTTGAACCCCGAATTGCATGATGAAATCTCCGATCTTAAAACAAAAACAGACACACACACGATAGACTTTCAAACAGTGACCAACAGACTCGAACAATTGGATTTAATACAGGACCCCGATGCCATTAAAGCAGACGTTAATAAATTAAACAAAACCACACGTAAAATGCAAAAACAAATTAATGCTTGTGACACTAAAAATGATGATCAGGTAAAAGCACTGACTGAAAACTATGATGAATTGGCCAGTCGTATTGATGTTATCGAAAATAACAGTGACACCAAATCAGACGATAAGTCACCAGTTTCGTTTAATCAAACACTCGAATTCCAAAATTTACAGCAGACAATCAGTGAGATAGGTTCGTCCAGTAATACATTACGTAGAAGATTGTCATCTTTACAGCAGGAAGTGACGGAGACGAAAAATGTTTCAGCCTCTAACACCTCAGAAAAAATGTTTTTTTGCAAGTAAAATTTGAATGCAGCTAGATTTTTGAAAGCAAGTTATCAATTTTATCTTAAGAATGCATTTTTTTTATTCATTTGATTAACTTTAAGCCGTTTCCACAATTTCTGTTCATGCAACAACAAATTTTATGTGCTACATTCAGCTCGATTTTAAACCATCGATTCTCGACATTGGATAAAGATTACCGGTACTGAAAAAAAAATTCGTTTTGATTTTATTCATTTATATACCCTCGTGCAAAGTATGAACTGATTCGTGTTTTTATTTAATTTTTTTTTTTGCACGTAAAAACGAAACGAAGAAAATTTTTTTCAGACGGTTAAAATTTTGGTTAGACCAAGGTCTGATACACCGGTGGAACAAATATGAACCGTCTAGCTCCAGACTGGAGTTATTTAAGGGTGACTGTTTTTGCTAGTAAAATCAGAACTGCGGATATACATATGGTGCCGTTAGCTGAGCATTAATTTCAGCCCAATTAAAATACTCTGCAAAAGGAGTTAATCGATTTCCAACAATTTATCTTGGCGCCAGCTCCGGTTCGTAGTTCAAACCTTGCTTATTATACTCTAACATACCGACAAGAAGAATGATGTGTGAATGGCTATACAAATGTCCGCCGGTCTGGGAAAACCAAAAAATTAAAAGCCATGTTCCTAGCTAAAATATGAACCGAGCACCAGCTCCCCCTCTCCACCCCCACTCCAACCCCAACACAAAATCGAGATTCCGCGCGCGGCCATTTCAGACATATTTATTACAGCGCTTCCACGCTGTAAGGATATACGTACGTTGCTGACATGTTTTATGCAACCTGGCGTTCCTGGAGATCGAAAATCTCATCTATAGCAGCCTACCTGGATTCAAAAAACGACAAGGTAGAATCTCTGTTCTTAATTCGTGACGATACCCCTATCTGCGCAAACTATTGCCCTATTTTCAGAGTTCTCACTCTTTATAGAGCTGCCAGTTGTACCGTATTTTCCTAACTCATTTACGAGGAACAAAATAAGAAACAGTTTTAAGCATCCGCACTAAGCTGTAAAATTTTTTATACGACATAGCCTTTAGTGCAACACTTATTTCGCGAATAAAGTACTGGTCAGTTTCTGCCTGTGGCCATTTTCGTACTCAGTTGCGTTGGTGTTACATGGGTCATACAAAAATACACTTTAAAATGGCCACAGGCAGAAACTGGGAAGTAATCTAATATAATACATTACGAAAATGAAGAAACTCTTTTGCAAGCATTTGAGGACTTCCCAGGCAGTATAGATTTCTAGAAATCGTTGTAACTTCTGTTCCAGTAAATTCTGTCCTGTTTTCGTAGGTTGTTGAGTATGCTGACCGGTCAGTTTCATGTTAGCACACTGATAGCGCTCTGCACAACCCCCAATCTGGGCGTGCCTTGGTCTCGACTCGACCAGGCTTTCCCACCAGTGTTTCTTTTGATATACTCTAGGTATTTCATTTCCCTGGTATCTGGAAAACATTCCCTGTCCGATACATTGATAATTTCTCGATGGGGTACCAACAAACCCCTCATGGCAGGGGCATCAGTTAGGAAGTGGTTACCTCAAATTATTAGAAACGATTTTCGGTCTATAACGTAGCGTTTACGAAATTTTATTTGTCAACGTATTGAAGGATGACAGAACTCAAGTTTCCCTCATCATTGTCGAGAAACTACATTTATGAGTTTTCAGAACATTTCTTCTGGTGAAACAGCAGTATGGTTAAAATTACTTTAAATATGGACACAATCACCAGCGCAAAAACATTTATTTCAACGTAACCGGTTTCGGTCAGTTTTTGACCAATCTCAGACCCTCATACCGTGATGGATAGGCGATCAAAAACAGACCGAAACCGGTCAAAATCGAAATATGTGTTTTTGCGGTCGAGACTGTGTGTCCATATTTTAATATTACATTAAGGTAATCTGTTCTAGTGTGCGCAAAGTGTTTCATACCCACGTGATGCAACGACGACGTAAATGAGCGACGAGAGGCAATTGCTCTTGATGGCGACGAGAATAAAATCGTTAGAATTTTGAGTTCTTACATATGACACGGGGCGAAGTCGGGAGTAATACATTTACATATGGTGGACCAATACATGGGAACACCAAAAACATTACATATCAACACACCTGACACAGTGTAAACTCTTGGCTGTCAAAATAGATTTCAATCGTTTCGGAATGGATAGGTACAAGTCCTGTATGATTTTCAAGATAATCTTATACCATTCTGCCTGCAAACCAGGGGTCAATTCAGGTAACGAGGAAGGAGGTAGATAGAGATAACGCACTCAAGGCTCAATAACATTGAGATCTGGTGATTATGGTTGTTGGGAGAGATGAGACAGTTCGTCCTTGTGTTCAGAAAATCAGTCTTGGACGAAGCGAGATGTGTAAACAGGAGCTCTGTAATTTTGGAACACTGCATCACGGCGACCGCTACGGTCGCAGGTTCGAATCCTGCCTCGGGCATGGATGTGTGTGATGTCCTTAGGTTGGGTATGTTTAAGTAGTTCTAAGTTCTAGCGGACTGATGGCCGCAGAAGTTAAGTCTCATACTGCTCAGAGCCATCTGAACCATTTTGACCGCGACCGACATTTGCAATCTATTGAGGACATTTCGCGACCGTGGTCACAAACACCTGTAGGCTTGGCTACCAACGGCATTTGTGTTCGAGCATACATCTCTCGCTGTGTTTCCGATTTTTTGTTCATCCCCTGTACATCCATACCATGGAAACAGCTACGGAGCGCATGCCAGTTTGTGCAGACTATAGGTGATGTTGAATGTCACACATGTGCAAATATAAACTGTTCTCACACCTTCTATTTTAGGCATTGTCATTGTGAGATACCTATAGTAAAATTATCATTAAATCTCTTTCCGTACTCAAGGCCAAAATCTGCTAACCGTCACCTGTGATCAAACTTTCGTCCTGTGCCGTGTTCCATATTTATCACATTGACTACCATGATGAAATATGGACCATGTGTTGCTATGTCACACTGAAATAACGAATGTTACTTCTGAAGCCAAAGTGATTTTTTGCATCAGATGTCTTCTTTTGAACCTGTAGAATTAAGTTACTTGATAAAATGTCAATTTATGACTGATCTGGACTGATAAAAGGCGTGAGCCATGTATGACTCACGTAGCCCAACAATAACATTTAACACAATTACAATCTGTGGCCACACGATTTGAAACCACAATAGCTATAAAAATATCGTTTTTAGGAAAAGGATATTGTAAGATCTTTATTCATGAACATTGTCAGACGAAATAAAAAAAAATGTGAATAATATTGTATGTAGCTAATATAGTCAAATAAATGTCTTAATCCTTTCAGATTGTATCGCGAGGATGGACGTGTACGGGTATGGAGACAACCTCATGAATCCATGGACCCTGCATGTCAGCAGGGGACTGTTCAAGTTGGTGGAGGCTCTGTAGTGGTGTGGGGTGTGTGCAGTTGTAATGAGATGGTACCGCTGATACGCCTGTACATGACTCTGACAGGTGACACGTCTAGGTACTACTGTGACAGGTGACAGGTACGTAAGCATCCTGTGTGTCACCTGCATCCATTCATGTGCATTCCGTCGAACTTCCAGCACGACAATGCGACACCCCACACGTCCAGAATTGCAATATAGTGGCTCCAGGAACACAGTGAGTTTAAACATTACCGCCGGCCACCAAAATCCCCAGACATGTGCATTATTGATCGTATCTTGAACGCCTTGCATTGTGCTATTCAGAAGAGATCTCCACCCCTTGTACTCTTACTGATTTATGGACAGTCCTGCAGAATTCATGGTGGCAGTTCCCTGCAGCAGTACTTCAGACATTAGCCGAGTCCATGACACGTCGTGTTGCGGCATTTCTGGGTGCTCACGGGGGCCCTACAGATATTAGCTTCTTTGGCTCTTCAGTGTATATTTATACCATGAGCCGCGGGATCCACACACCTCATCAGTCTAAGAAATAGAGGAAAGCTAGGATGCTGGTTTTAATGCTTCAGGTCATCTACATAATTACTCCCTCTCCATCCTCCCACCACACACCCATGAATACGACACATAGAAGTTTCTTACAACCATGCGAAACTGTCAGAAATCATTGGTTTGAATGTCGTAATTTCTGCAGTGTGTCTTATGTAGCAGTTTCGTGTTGATAACACCAAGTCTAGTCGCCCGTGACGATTTCTTTTCAAGAAGAGAATTGCCCGCGTTTGGTATCTGAATGAAGTCGCAGCAGGCTTCCATGCATCGTTGTGTCGGTTAGGAAATCAAGGGGTGCGGGACGAGCTTTGCACACACTTTTCTCTTCTTAAAAACATTCTGCAGAACGTCTTGAACTCTTAATTTATATATGTTGCTCTAGTTCGATTAGTGACACAACTGCATTGACAAACTACTTTCGAATGCCTATTTCTTTTTAATATCTATCCTCAATTGACCTGTCGAATGCACATTTTTTGTTTACAGTTTATAGTTCAAGCTTCCTGCTTAGTTACTGCGCTGACATCGGTTGTACGGCAGGGATAACGTCATTCTCGTAACTTTTGTCAGAAATAAATACAATCTGCATATACACTGCCTATGTAGCGCTCTTTCAATCACTACTTAGAATGAAGGGCTGTGGCAAAACCAATTACTGACTGACACTTCTTAACTGTGTATTACACAGAGATCAGTGTGTGCTCCTCTGGACTTTTGCTGCACAACTTTAAGGTAAATGCCGATGAAATAGTCGAAATATGGAAACACTCATCCCTAAAAATTTTGTCAACGTGAGCTTCAATAGTTGTACATGATATCCTGATCAATTATTTAAAAATTTCGACATTTTTTTCACTACCTCTGAATCCGTTGAGCTTTCTGCTGGGACCAGCATGAATCGGCTTGGTCAGGTTTCACGTCACTGCTATGACGTTAGGAAATCGGGATCAGTGAACATTATTCATAAAAAGTATTCGTATTTTGGTTTTTGATAGTCTAAAAGTAAAACGTAGGGGAAGAGCGTGGGGCTGTGGTGCTCAAAAATACGATCGCTCTCTATTTATCGCGTAGTCCTCGGTTCTTGGTTGTACAGTTCCCGTGTAATATTTTCTCCCAGAGGCAACTGGCCGAGGGTCACGTACCGTGCAGAAACGCTTCCAAGGGCAGACTTTCATCATTTCGAGTGCTCTACTCACTCAAATGATCTCATCGGAAAGCACATCCAATCATTCGATAGTACTGTCGACATTTGAGGTTTTGGGAGGCGAAACTGGAAACAGCTTATTCGTCACGGTAAATTAGCAGAGACTGCTTTCTAATCTTGCGCTACACCTTTTAGCTGTGGTGGATTTCATCAGAATCTATCAACCCAATTACTGTGGATGAATGGTTTCTTACTGACATGTTCTGGCACTCTTAAGGAAGGAAAATACGTACTATCTCCAGTTTAGTTTCAGAGAAAGGACGTATAGAACCGCGCAGAGCAACGAAAGAAACGAATCTAGATGTTCGTGTGCTCATTTGGTTCATTATTTCATGGCGACATCGACTAACTGCGGTTGTTTTCTGTCTGGGTTGATGCATTCCGACGCGAATTCCTGTCCTGCGTTAAGTTCTTCATCTCAGTGTAGCACTTGCACCCAACGCACTCAGTTACTTGTTGGACACATTCCAGTTCCTCTCTACCCCTACAGTTTTTATGTTATACGGTTCCATGAAGCAACTTGCAAATTATTCCCTGTTGTCGTAACACATGTCCTGTCATCCTGTTTCTTATCATTTTGCTACGCTCGCCGATTTTGTGGAGAACGTCTCTCATTCCTTATGAGTCCACTTCATTTTCAACATCCTTCTATAGCATCATATCTCAAAGGCGTCGATTCATTTATTACAGCACATGATTCACTTCAATACCATGCTGTGTTCCAACTGTACAGTTTCAGAAATTTCTTCCTCAAATTAAGACTGATACTAGTACGTTGCTTCAGTCCACAAATACCCCTTTGCTTATGCTACTCTGTTTTTTATATTCTCCTTGCTTCATCCATCATGTACTATTTGGCTACTTCAATAGATTTATAGCCCATTTCTGTCATTCATTACTGTTGTCTGTTTACTGTTTATTCTCAGTTCGTAGTGTGTCTTCAATGCACTGTTCATTCCATTCAACAGGTCTTGCTGTTTCCATCACTGTCACTGATGATAGCAACGTCATTAGCGAAATCTGTAACCAAAATGAGATATTCCATTTGTGGGTATTCGCTAGAGTTGTTCATGAACAACAAGTTGCCGTTGGTGGATTGTCGAACAGTGATCTATACTATCAGTGACAGATTTAGGTGACAGATTTAGATATTTCACAGTGGGGTCTACGCTCTATGGAGGCTCAGGGTCAGTTTACAGACAGTATTAAGCACACTGGGTACATAACTCTGCTATGGTACCGAGGCATTTCCCAAGTCAGACTGACACTATGCGTAGGTGATTACACTGTGATATTTATTTCAACATACTTACATTTCTTTGTCGTGGGTTTTCAGGAAACAGCGCCATGTGCACGCTTTCTACTTCTAGACAACGGAAAGCCTAGTGCAGTAAATATGGTTCTGTTTTACTCCAGAGGCAGGAATTACGTGGCAAGGGTGATGAAAATTTAATAGTGCCAGGAAATGGAAGGTATGCCTGATGTAACATACGAGCGACAGGGAAAGAATGAGAGAGGATGTTTCTTTCGCAGTCAGCATCCTCTTCCAAATCCACAACAGAAGAACAGACCAGAAGACATAGGAAGATACAGTGCGACAATTATTGAACTATATAAAATAAAATCATAATAGCTTCTGAACGATATGCGTTCGGATGTTCAAATTGCACGGCTGGCCGCGGGGCATGATGGGAATTAGCATGCGCATGCATGGTTTGATTTAGCGACGAAGCCCACTTTCATGTGGAAGGATTCGTCAAGAAGCAAAATTTGCGCATTTGGGGGACTGAGAATCCGCATTTCGCCATCGAGAAGTCTCTTGATCCTCAACGGGTGGCTGTATGGCGTACAATGTCCAGTGACAGAATAATCGGTGCGATATTCCTCGGTGGCACGGTGACTACCGAACGGTAGGCTATGTGAAGGTTTTGGAAGATGACTTCATCGCTGCTATCCGAAATGACTCTGATTTCGACTGGATGTGATTTATGCAAGACGGAATTCGATCCCATCGAAGCAAGAGAGCGTTTGTTATTTTGGAGGAGCACTTTGGAGAACGCATTCTGGCTCTGCGGTACATAGAGGCCACTGGCATGGGCTCGATTGGACACCATATTCTCCGGACCCGAACACATGCGACTCCTTTTTATGGGGCTATGTTGAAGATAAGGTGGAGCTATGTTAAAGATAAGGTATACAACAGTAACCCCAAAGCCATTGCTGAGCTGAAAACAGCCAGTTAGAGGGTCGTCGACAGCATCGATACTCCGACACTTTAACGGGTCGCGCAGAATTTCGCTATTCGTCTGCGCCACATCAGCGCCAATGATGGCACGCGTATTGAACATGTCATAAAATAAATACGAATATCTGTAGTGATGTTTACGTATTGAGTTAAGTGTGTGCAAGCCGTAGTTAGTAACTAATTCATGTTTTTTTTTCATTTTTTTTTCATATAGTTCAAGAACTGTAACCCTGTATTCACCCTGTATCAGCATCAAGGGTAGATGTTAACAACCAAATCCCGGGCCATAACGCTAAGTCGCTGTTTCAATAGAGACCCATACTTTAACATAATAGTAATGAACATATACAGAAATTAAAGAAAAAGGAATATTTGTGGAATGGAATGCTGAACGTTCAGAACACAGTCAGACGAAACGGAAATTCTCTGAGGCAGTGAGCAATGGCTTTAACACACTAGTCGGGAGTTCTTTTGTAGAGGGGGAGTGAAATATAACAAAGAAGGAAACGATCAAGATAGGACAGGACACTATACGTACAGCAAAAGCAGATGCGAAGAAACTGTGCATTGTTAGGAGATATTCGAGTTTGTGGATATAATAAGAAAGTGTAAGCATCTTAAGAATGATGTCGGAAGTCAGCAATACATGCTGTATTAGAATGAATTGACGGATATTAGAATGAATTGGCAGTCAATGTAAACAGGTTAAAACTGATTAGATAATAGAAACGTGATTAGTAAACGTTATCTTATTAAAATATAATTGGTGTAGCTCATTTTATCAAGTATAGTATGATTGTTGTTCAAAGAGTTCCGCGTACTGAGAGTGTAGGTTCCACCTCTTAAATTAATATCATTCACAATATTCATTAACAATCTCGCTAACCAACATTAATAATATCTGCGAGCTCAGTTGAACTTTCAACATAAGAAATCGACTGCGATAATGTTTTGCAAAATCTGACTCCGAGAAAGTGCCGTAGACACTGGCGAGCAGATTGATGCCGTATTCCTGGACTTCAGGAAGGCATTTGATACGGTTCCGCACTTACGTTTAGTGAAAAAAATACGAGCTTACGGAATATCGGACCAGGTTTGTGATTGGATTCAGGATTTCCTAGAAGAAAGAACACAACATGTCATTCTTAACGGTTCAAAATCTGCAGATGTAGAGGTAATTTCGGGAGTACCGCAGGGAAGCGTGATAGGACCTTTATTGTTTACAATATACATAAATGACTTAGTTGACAACATCGGTAGCTCCGTGAGGCTATTTGCAGATGACACGGTTGTCTACAAGAAAGTAGCAACATCAGAAGACTCGTACGTACTCCAGGAGGACCTGCAGAGGATTAATGCGTGGTGCGACAGCTGGCAGCTTTCCCTAAACGTAGATAAATGTAATATAATGCGCATACATAGGGGCAGAAATCCATTCCAGTACGATTATGCCATAGGTGGTAAATCATTGGAAGCGGTAACGACCGTAAAATACTTAGGAGTTACTATCCGGAGCGATCTGAAGTGGAATGATCACATAAAACAAATAGTGGGAAAAGCAGGCGCCAGGTTGAGATTCATAGGAAGAATTCTAAGAAAATGTGACTCATGGACGAAAGAAGTAGCTTACAAAACGCTTGTTCGTCCGATTCTTGAGTATTGCTCATCAGTATGGGACCCTTACCAGGTTGGATTAATAGAAGAGATAGACATGATCCAGCGAAAAGCAGCGCGATTCGTCATGGGGACATTTAGTCAGCGCGAGAGCGTTACGGAGATGCTGAACAAGCTCCAGTGGCGGACACTTCAAGAAAGGCGTTACGCAATACGGAGAGGTTTATTATCGAAATTACGAGAGAGCACATTCCGGGAAGAGATGGGCAACATATTACTACCGCCCACATATATCTCGCGTAATGATCACAACGAAAAGATCCGAGAAATTAGAGCAAATACGGAGACTTACAAGCAGTCGTTCTTCCCACGCACAATTCGTGAATGGAACAGGGAAGGGGGGATCAGATAGTGGTACAATAAGTACCCTCCGCCACACACCGTAAGGTGGCTCGCGGAGTATAGATGTAGATGTAGGTGTAGATGTAGATGTAACATGAAAGTGCCTATCTGGTTCCCTGTCTGTTTAAGCATTCGTAATGGCAAAAGAACTGTCTGAATTCGACACTGTGAAACCTTAAATTTTGAAATTGATAAACTAGCCCTGAAAAACTCAATGTTCCTATTTTTTTAAATTTAATTTTGGCTTACCTGTTGCAAAAAAAAAAAAAAAAAACCATAACACTGCTCCTGTCTTAAAAGCGCTAAGCATTTGTTGAGCTGCAAATAACTACTAGGATGCGCCTGATGCAATGTGCTCTCTTTTTTAAAAAAGGTAAAGCGTGAAACTTCCATGCAGATTAAAACTGTGTGCCCGACCGAGACTCGAACTCGGGACCTTTGCCTTTCGCAGGCAAGTGCTCTACCATCTGAGCTACCGAAGCACGACTCACGCCCGGTCCTCACAGTTTTACGTCTGCCAGTATCTCGTCTCCTACCTTCCAAACTTTACAGAAGCTCTCCTGCGAACCTTGCAGAACAAGCACTCTTGAGTTTCATATCAGCGCACACTCCGCTGCAGAGTGAAAATCTCATTCTGGAAACATCCCCCAAGCTGTGGCTAAGCCATGCCTCCGCAGTATCCTTTCTTTCAGGAGTGCTAGTTCTGCAAGGTTCGCAGGAGAGCTTCTGTAAAGTTTGGAAGATAGGAGACGAGATACTGGCAGAAGTAGAGCTGTGAGGACCGGGCGTGAGTCGTGCTCCGGTAGCTCAGATGGTAGAGCACTTACCCGCGAAAGGCAAAGGTCCCGAGTTCGAGTCTCGGTCGGGCACACAGTTTTAATCTGCCAAGAAGTTTCATATCAGCGCACACTCCGCTGCAGAGTGAAAATCTCATTCTGGAAGGTAAAGCATATTTGGTTCATAACAAATTTGAGCAAGTAAAAATGATAACTCATACACCGAAGATCCAAAATAACTGGTGCACTTTCCTAGTGTGTAGAGACCCCATGAGTACGCAGGAGTGCCGCAAAACGACGTGGCATGCACTCGACTAATGTCTGAAGTAGTGCTGGAGGGAAATTGACACCATGAATCCTGCAGCGCTGTCCATAAATCTGTGAGAGTACGAGGGAGTGGAGATCCTTTCGGAACGGCACGTTGCTAGCCATCCCAGATATGCTCAATAATGTTCATGTCTGGGGAGTTTGGTGGCCAGCGAAAGTGTTTAAACTGAGAAGAGTGTTCTTGGAGCCACTCTGCAGCAATTCTGGACGTATGGGGTGTCGCATGTCCTGCTGGGAATACCCAAATACGTCGGAATGCACAATAGGCGTGAATGGATGCAGGTGATCAGACAGTATGCTTACATACACGTCACCTGTCACAGTCGTACCTAGACGTATCAATGGTCCCATCTCACTCCAACCGCACACGCTTCACACCAGTATAGAGCCTTCAACAGCTTGAACGGTCCCCTGCTGACATGCAGCGTCCATGGATTCATTAGGTTGTCTCTGTAACCGTACACGGCCATTTGCTAGATACAATTTGAAACGAGACTCGTCCGACCAGGCAACATGTTTCCAGTCATCAACAGTCCAATGTCGGTGTTGACGGGCCCAAGCGAGGCGTAAAAAGCTTTCTGTCGTGCAGTCATCAAGGGTACACGAGTGGACTTTCTGCTCCGAAAGCCCATACCGATGATGTTTCGTTGAATGATTCGCACGCTGACAATTGTGGATGGCCCAGCATTGAAATGTGCAGCAATTTGCGGAAAGGGTTGCACTTCTGTCACGTTGGACGATTCTCTTCTGTCGTCGTTGGTCCTGTTCTTGAGTGATATTTTTGCTGCCGATTCCATGTCGGAGATTTGATGTTTTATTGGATTCCTTACATTCACGGTACGCTCGTGAAATAGTCTTACAGGAAAATCTCCACTTCATCGGTAATTCGGAGGTGCTCTGTCCCATCGTTCGTGCTCCGACTAAACACCACGTTCAAACTCACTTAAGCCTTGTTAACCCGCCATTGCAGCAGCAGTAATCGATCTAACAAATCCGCCAGACACTTGTTTTATATAGGTATCGCCGACCGCAGCGCCGTATTCTGCGTTTATACTCTCGGTATTTGAATATACATGCCTACAGCATTTTTTTTTTTTTTTTGGCGCTTCGATGTATTTTGGCATGGCTTTTAACGCGGACAACATCTTGGGTCAAATTATAACATCAAATGTAATTATTTTTCTGATTATAAAAGTTCCTTATAGAAAAATTATCTCTTTCTTTTCTCCACAAACGTTAATACACAAAAAATTGCAATTCTTGAATGATAAAAGTAATGGGCTTTAATATCAAATGAAATTTTTCCAAAAATGCGACGCTTAAAGATGACATTAAATATTCAAGAGCTACTCATGCTTCCAAATTCATACTGAAAATTATCAATGGCCGTTTATCTTTCGCTGTACTCAAGTCTCTGGATGTCTGAACCAAGGATGCATAGAGATAAGCTGCCACAAAAAAGTACAAGATCTTAAATCAATTACCTTAAAATAAATCCTTCTCTATTACTCACCAAAATGATCGTAGTAAAATATTCATCTCAAAATGCTTAAATCTCTTCCTCATCTCAAATAATTAATCAGTAAATCAACATGTTCCACTTCCTCAGAATACTGTTGCAAACATACCACTCGGCCTATTTCGTACTACTACCCGTGACACACGACTGCCGACTACTGTGTCTCCTCATATCCCGATAAATAGCATGCATCATCTCCCGCGCGTCTTGAAAAGCATAGATGGTCCAAGCAAGCCTCCAGGTGATGCAACATCTCTGGTGACGCTGCGCACTTGTAATTTCAAGAAGTACAAAGGCGCTTACGCTTCCACGACATCCAAAGACTAGAGAAATGCCTAAGAAACTATCTACAGCGCCGTATAATTGGTTATTGAAAAGCATCTTACGTTAGGAAAAAAAACTACTGTGTACAGAAATATTAAACGTATTATTGAAAAAGCGAAATGTATAGTCATCGCCCTACGATGTGCAGATGGAAAACTGTATTATAAACTGAAGAAAGGTTGACTGACGGCATTAGTACACTGGATGCATGTTAGTATTGAAATATACAGTCTCAAATGTTGACAGAAGAGGGTCAGAGTGAAGTCACTATTGTAAACAGATGACCAGAGAAATATACAGAAAATCGAAACAAAAATTCAAGACCTATCGGATGAGGAGCAGTTTGGTTTCGTTTAGAGGATGGGTTCAGGGAACCGACTCAGCGATTGTGCTTTGGGCTCTGGCAGCACGATGCCATCCTGTTCCTACTATTTAAAGCAGAGCGCATTGGATAGCTCTTAAAATAAATTAAACAAAAAGCTACTGTATAGCTATCATATTTGGAATAATCTAACTAAAGAAAAGAAACTGAGCATGACATTGATTTCTGATGTCATTGAGTTACATAAAGTTGTTATACAGTTTCTGCTGTTTGCATTGATACACGCATTGGTTCTCTGATGTTACGGGCAGCAGCACGACGAATAAGATTCATGAGAAGTCTGCATCAAAATGTGTCACTTCACTTCTTATCTTGCCATTCTTTACTTTGTTTATTGTCATACAGAAGTAATTCTCTTGCGTCAGAACTGAGACGATCCGCTTAAAAGCAGAAACTGTATATTGGACATCTCAGCTTCAGTGAAACGTTATACAAAGACCTTTCGTTGTTAACAAGCCGCAAGACACCGGAGATGATTAATTGAAATCAAGATTATCAAGCCTGATTGGGTAGGTGACATAATTAATGTGAAAACTACGTCGGATGACGTTTATCGGAAAAGTACCATTATTCTTAAATTAATTAAGTTGTCACGGAGAATGATTTACGATCGTTGCTCTGTAAAAGCTCGTGTTTCATTTTTACTTCCAATAATTTAATTTCTCCGAGGAGATTAAGTGGTTTTTTGTGGTATTAACTAACACCGAGTTCAGTTTAAGGAAAAGAACTCTCAGTTTAATCATTTCCTCAAGAATACGTATTCCCTTCATTTGAAGCAATGTTTAGGCTTACAGTGAATTACACTGTCCTGTCAGTAACACGCGGAAAATTCGTCCCTGGCGATACTTGTTTCAATTAGGTCACCAAAAGAAAATAATTATACACACTGTACGTAATAAATTACATTCGTAGCGTCTACAGTTGACTCCAAATTACCGCCGAAAGGAAACTAGTCTTTGAAGTATGATTTCCCCTTCCAGTGTTCCAATTTTTACGTCATACCAGTATACATGGTGGCTGATTGCGAATAAGGTAGCGTTTTAAAAGGAAGATTGGGTTCAACGCTCCATCGAAGGTAGCACTTCAATCAGTTTCCATGACAAATTTGCCCGTTGGTGATCTTTTTCCTTACTGTCTAGAATCCATACAGCTCTACGCGGCTAAACATCGCTACATTGGTAAAATGCGACTTCGATCCGTTTGAGGACGTTGCTGCACCTTAAATGTATCGTACAGCGGCTCCGATGTGGGTGTGTAAGCACCGACGTGTAGACAACGGATTAGTGTGGCATTTGTGTATTTCCGTCTTGTGAGTAAGGTAAATGCAGAAACGGAAACCATGGCGACGCTATTAACAGAAGCATTCAAACAGGTCCAACGTGCTGATATTCTTTCCTTGGCTGCCGTAGGGCAACCAGTGGCAGACGTCCTTTGGAGAAAGAAGAATGTGTTGGGAACGTTTCTCGAAACCCACCATTGTTGAATGTTCCTTGCTGGAACGCACGTCCTCATATCGCAAATGTCGTAACACAGAATTAACGCTAAACTGAATGGGTGACACTCGAGGATTCGCTCTATAGTTCATATCTCTCCCCAAGCGATTATCACGCCTTCAGTCCCTTAAAAAAAAGTAAAATGAAATAACAGTGCCTGTGTTGCATCGTATTCCTTAACACACAGGCGCTGCTATTCCGTATTTATTCGCCATTACGATGCTCCTGCCTATCAATAAATACATCCTTCCTGGATGGAAATATATGTAACGTGCAGCTTGTCACACATGGACAACGACGTACGGAAGTTTGGGTCTGCTTGTGATTCGTGCACGGATAGCCGAAGCGGTTAAGGCGACCACTCACGTAAAGCAGGAAATCCGAATTCGAGTCCCAGTCTGACACAAATTTTCATTATCGTCTTTCCAATATACAGCGACGGTGGTTCATATTCGCAACTGCGAATTGATTTCATCTACGACCGCCAAAAATTGTTGCCGATTCCTGTCGTACGAGGATCTGCTGCGGGCAGTTACGTACTTCTTCAAACAGCAGGACACGGTGTTTTTTTCAAACGGGTATCATCAATCTAGTGAGTCAGCGGGATGACTGCCTCCGTGCGATCTTGCCTGATTGGCATACCGATTCTGGA
Source organism: Schistocerca serialis cubense (assembly GCF_023864345.2). NCBI lineage: Eukaryota > Metazoa > Arthropoda > Insecta > Orthoptera > Acrididae > Schistocerca > Schistocerca serialis. The sequence continues at coordinate 219,218,145 of NC_064645.1, forward strand.
TTGTAAGGCCTTCGAACGGAAACTTTTTGATCGTCCATTACGCAGTATATTTTACAGCTATACGACACATAAGGATAAAGATTATGACAACACATGTAGTAAGACTGTGACTTTGGTTCTGAAACATCGATTACCCAACGTTCTCAGCCAACTGACATTCCGAAAAGTAGAATGCACTCAGTTATGAAAGAATATCCTCAACAGACGCCTACAGCCTGTAGGCTAGGGGACTCCGCCGACTCAGGCTGAGCAGCGACTCCTCTTTATGCAGTGCGCGATTAAAATCTCAGTGACGTTACCCAGATCTACATATTAGGAATTTTCCCTAAATAGCTTTGAGGAAACGCCTGCATTTCCTTGTTTTTTAAGTAGTACAAGACGGATTTGTTTCTGCAGAGGAATCCTATGAAAAGCTAGTGCTCGTTCTCAATACATCAAGACTGTACGTTAAAATCTACCTCGGGTAAAATTAACTCACTCCATTTAGAAGCAAAGGGATCAGAGCGATTCAAAATGGTTTCTATTATTGCAGTAAGAGAAATGAATGAACGGAGGAACAAACCGCTATAGAACAATATTTGCATATCCGCAAGAAGTCACTGTTGGGTGTAGATTTCGGAATGACGGAGATAGTGAGCAGTACTTCCTTGTAAATAGCACAACATAGTAACAATGAGTGGTCAACGTTACTGTAGTATGTTACCTCGGTATTTACTCCATCTATACCACAGAGTCGATTACCGCTGTAAAACCAACCTTTTGTTCTCATCTTTACTTTAGCAAGAAAATCCATTCGCCAAGCACTGACGTCGAAAGTTTTTGATAACCGTAACATTTGCGGCCGTGAAAGTTATAGTTATACGATTAAGTGTCTTATTTGCTTAATGTAACCGACTTAACTGAAATTAACTGAAATTCCCGATAGCTTGGTAAAATGAATTGCAATGAGAGAGATTTCTTAATCACCAGTTCCTAACCTTTATTCCGAAATTCTACTGGCAACATACTAAACTATTAATAGGTAACAAGTATGCATAAAATTCTTGGAATTTGTTGAATGAATGTGTCCCAATACAGTCGTAGACAACAGTCATTTAATATTTTGCTAAATAATGACAATATTGTCATACGCACACAGCGTGGAACAGGGGTGCCTGCGATGTTGATCGGTGTCAACTTTGAGGAATGGCAGCGAGAGTAAATACCATGGGTTGCGTCTGGGTAGCATTTAATGTGAAACGCCATATGAGAACCGGGTGCGTCTGTTGTCAGAGGCGAGCTGCCGACGTTGAGTAGTCAGCCTTAACCGTTCCTATCTCGACGACAGAACCTGCCTAGTGTGAGCTCATGTTTTATGTCCTACAGTTCACGGTATCTGTGCTGTTGTACGACAGGGTTAGGTTCAGATACCGATAATCATGCACACACTGGCGAGCGCTCTTGAAACGTCTAGGAGCATAGCCCCGAAGCAATTGTGGCACTCCAAAGCATCTAAGGCCCCCTCCACCATTCGCCGGAGCTTATGCTCGGCTATTGACGCTCCATAAGCCCGAACTGCTCTTCAGGGAGTGTTGCCTCGGAAGTGATTTGATGCTATAACCACTTGAGGTACATCGTCTAGAAAATGAAAACAAGCTTATAACCATATGTACGCTAACGGAAAAGCAATCGCAACACTAAAAAGGAGTTGTGCGACATAAACGAAAGTTGGTAGGCGTGTTTCTACATCTGAAAGGTCATGTCCATTCAGATTTCATACCATACGAGTAGCGCTATTAGCGCCATTAAGAGGATTGCTTTAAATACACACTGTAACGTTCATGAGCTTTAGTGACCCTTGAGACTGGACAAGGTGAGTAGACGATACTCAAGAATGTCTATAAGGCGACAAAGACGCCGTTATCAATACCATACTGAGCTTGAACGAGGTATTGCAATAGGGCTACGAGGAGCTGGATGTTCCTTCTGCAATACTGGAGAAAGCCTCGAAGTGAATCTAGCCAATGTACATGATAGATGGCAGCGATGGGCACGAGAATCTACAGTCCCTAGGAGACTGCGCTCTGGCTAGTCATGTGGCACTACCGAGAGGGAAGACCATCGTGTTCGATGTAGGGATCTGCCGCATCGTACTGCATCTTTGACGCCAATCTGACCAGCAGTGACACAAAGAACTGTTACAAACTGTGAGACAGGACAACTGAAACCTTCCCGTCTCCTCTATATCTCATTTGTAACGCAACCTTCCCTTCTACAATAACCTATGAAACTGTCCCTTAGGATTTCTATCTCTCACTTAATAATAACAAATGAAATCTTCCCTTTGGAATTAATTGTCTTTCTCAATTTTCGCATATAAATTTAAATGCTGCTTATTAAAAGTGATTTTCCGATTATTTCGAGGAAACATAGAATGTGTCGTCGTCGTGGCCCTCAGTCGTTACCTGCAATAACCCAAAACTGTTCCTTACCTTCTTTACTGTTACTGGATCGCCATATGACTGCTACATCTAACTGCGACATGAATATACTTACTCTGTTTAACTATACTCTATTAGCTGCTGGTAGGCTGTCATAGTAAGTGGCTGTATTTATTACCAAAGCTGACGTTATTCTTTAATAGCAAAGCTGACGTTATTCTTTAATTAATTTGACTGAAGTTACGTAATTCATAGTTAAACTTTTTCATGACAACAATAAAATTTTCCAAAGTTTTACGTTGATGGTTTTTGGGATGGATTATAATCAGTAATGGAATATTGCTGGCAAAAATTAATTATATTCTGAATGAAATGATTTTTTTTTGGTCATCAGTCTACTGACTGGTTTGATGCGGCCCGCCACGAATTCCTTTCCTGTGCTAACTCTTCATCTCAGAGTAGCACTTGCAATCTACGTCCTCAATTATTTGCTTGACGTATTCCAATCTCTGTCTTCCTCTACACTTTTTGCCCTCTACAGCTCCCTCTAGTACCATGGAAGTCATTCCCTCATGTCTTAGCAGATGTCCTATCATCCTGTCCCTTCTCCTTATCAGTGTTTTCCACATATTCCTTTCCTCTCCGATTCTGCGTAGAACCTCCTCATTATTTTCCTTATCAGTCCATCTAATTTTCAACATTCGTCTATAGCACCACATCTGAAATGCTTCGATTCTCTTCTGTTCCCGGCCGGCCGTAGTGGCCGAGCGGTTCTGGGCGCTACAGTCTGGAACCGCGCGACTGCTACGGTCGCGGGTTCGAATCCTGCCTCAGGCATGGATGTGTGTGATGTCTTTAGGTTGGTTAGGTTTGAGTAGTTCTAAGTTCTAGGGGACTTATGACCACAGCAGTTGAGTCCCATAGTGCTCAGAGCCATTTTTTTTCTTCTGTTCCGGTTTTCCCACAGTCCATGTTTCACTACAATACAATGCTGTACTCCAGCCGTACATCCTCAGAAATTTCATCCTCAAATTAAGGCCGGTATTTGATATTAGTAGACTTCTCTTGGCCAGAAATGCCTTCTTTGCCATAGCGAGTCTGCTTTTGATGTCCTCCTTGCTCCGTCCGTCATTGGTTATTTTACTGCCTAGTCAGCAGAATTCCTTAACTTCATTGACATCGTGACCATCAATCCTGATGTTAAGTTTCTCGCTGTTCTCATTTCTACTACTTCTCATTACCTTCGTCTTTCTCCGATTTACTCACAAACCGTACTGTGTACTCATTAGACGGTTCATTCCGTCCAGCAGAACATTTAATTCTTCTTCACTTTCACTCAGGATAGCGATGTCATCTGCGAATCGTATCATTGATATCTTTCTCCTTGTATTTTAATTCCACTCCTGAACCTTTCTTTTATTTCCATCATTGCTTCCTCGATGTACAGATTGAAGAGTAAGGGCGAAAGGCTACAGTCTTGTCTTACACCCTTCTTAATGCGAGCACTTCGTTCTTGATCGTCCACTCTTATTTTTCCCTTTTGGTTGTTGTACATATTGTATACGACCCGTCTCTCCCCATAGCTTACCCCTACTTTTTTCAGAATCTCGAACAGCTTGCACCATTTTATATTGTCGAACGCTTTTTCCAGGTCGACAAATCCTATGAAAGTGTCTTGATTTTTCTTTAGCCTTGCTGCCATTATTAGCCGTAACGTCAGAATTGCCTCTCTCGTCCCTTTACTTTTCCTAAAGCCAAACTGATCGTCACCTAGCTCATCCTCAATTTTCTTTTCCATTCTTCTGTATATTATTCTTGTAAGCAGCTTCGATGCATGAGCTGTTAAGCTGATTGTGCGATAATTCTCGCACTTGTCAGCTCTTTCCGTCTTCGGAATTGTGTGGATGATGCTTTTCCGAAAGTCAGATGGTATACCGCCAGACTCATATATTCTACACACCAACGTGAATAGTCGTTTTGTTGCCACTTCCCCCAATGATTTTAGAAATTCTGATGGAATGTTATCTATCCCTTCTGCCTTATTTGCCCGTAAGTCCTCCAAAGCTCTTTTAAATTCCGATTCTAATACTGGATCCGCTATCTCTTCTAAATCGACTCCTGTTTCTTCTTCTATCACATCAGACAAATCTTCACCCTCATAGAGGCTTTCAATGTATTCTTTCCACCTATCTGCTCTCTTCTCTGCATTTAACAGTGGAATTACCGTTGCACTCTTAATGTTACCACCGTTGCTTTTAATGTCACCAAAGGTTGTTTTGACTTTCCTGTATGCTGAGTCTGTTCTTCCGACAATAATATCTTTTTGGATGTCTTCACATTTTTCCTGCAGCCAATTCGTCTTAGCTTCCCTGCACTTCCTATTTATTTCATTCCTCAGCGACTTGTATTCCTGTATTCCTGATTTTACCGGAACATATTTGTACCTCCTCCTTTGATCAATCAACTGAAGTATTTCTTCTGTTACTCACGGTTTCTTCGCAGCTACCTTCTTTGTACCTATGTTTTCCTTCCCAACTTCTGTGATGGTCCTTTTTAGAGATGTCCATTCCTCTTCAACTGTACTGCCTATTGCGCTATTCCTTATTGCTGTATCTATAGCGTTAGAGAACTTCAAACGTATCTCGTCATTCCTTAGTACTTCCGTATCCCACTTCTTTGCGTATTGATTCTTCCTGACTAATGTCTTGAACTTCAGCCTACTCTTCATCACTACTATATTGTGATCTGAGTCTATATCTGCTCCTGGGTACGCCTTACAATCCGGTATCTGATTTCGGAATCTCTGTCTGACCGTGATGTACTCTAATTGAAATCTTCCCGTATCTCCCGGCCTTTCCCAAGTATACCTCCTCCTCTTGTGATTCTTGAACAGGGTATTCGCTATTACTAGCTGAAACTTGTTACAGAACTCAATTAGTCTTTCTCCTCTTTCATTCCTTGTCCCAAGCCCATATTCTCCTGTAACCTTTTCTACTACTCCTTCCCCTACAACTGCATTCCAGTCGCCCATGACTATTAGATTTTCGTCGCCCTTTACATACTGCATTACCCTTTC